>NW_015168067.1:436977-438440 GCF_001447785.1 Gekko japonicus
GCCACGGCCATACAAGGGAAAACCATAGAGTTTTCCCTTGTATGGCTGTGGCCCCGCCCCTGGCGTGCCCGCGTCACTTCCAGGTGATGCGCACGTCGGGGCAGAGTTCCCCCTGGGGCCCGATCTGGCGGCGGGACTTGGGATCCCTAGGCCAGAGAGGCTTTTTGCAGGGGAACCCGCGGGTGGCGCAAGGGGGGCATGGCTCTTTAAAGAGCACCCCTTCTGCCCTTCTGGAGGCAAAACCACTCCTCGCGCCTTGTCTCCCAGCGGCAAGGCACGAGGAGCACACTGCCCTTAGGAGCTCAGGGGCGCCCGGCAGAGCTGGGAGAAGTCCGGGGGAAGCTTTTGCAGGGGAACCGTGGGGGGCGTGGGCGGCCGTGGCTCTTTAAGGATCGCCTCCCCGGCCTTTCTGAAGGGTAAACCACTCTTTGCTCCGCTGAGTATAAATGGGCAATTTTCACAGTGGAGAGTGGTAAGCAGTGTGATACTGCAGGGCTTAGTACTGGGTATGAAGCTTTTTAACTTGTTCATTTAAGGCCCCGGGCACACGGGCCGGATATCGCGAGGGGGAGGCATGGCTAATTGCCCCGGCGCAGTTTGATCCGCGATTACACGATCAGATGCGCCAGCGGCACTGCATGGGTCCTTCCCTCGGCGTCAGCGGGTAAACGAGGGACCGGAGGGGAATGCCGTGCGCTGGCGCGATCACACCACGGGCATCTGGAGGCAGCCCGTGCCAAATGTTTACTAGTACCTTGGAGGTACTAGTTTTTAAATCCGCATTGTCGGCGGTAAGCCACGGGTGCGCTCCACTTCCCAGATGTTGGGGTGTGATCGCGCCTGGATAATCCGCCCACCTTCTGTGCCTCTCCCGCGGCAACTTTGCCGTGTGACTGGGGCCAATGATTTGGAGTTGCGAGTAAGCAGTGAAGTGGCTAAATTTGTGGATTACGCTAATTTTTTCAGGGTGCTGAGCAATGATCCCACTAAGCCAGTTTGGTGTAGTGGTTAAGTGCGCGGACTCTAATCTGGGAGAACCGGGTTTGATTCCCCACTCCTCCACTTGCACCTGGCTGGATGACCTTGGGAAAGCCATAGTTCTGATCTCTTGAAAAAGAGCAGTTTCTCTCTCAGCCCTACCTACCTCACAGGGTGTCTGTTGTGGGGAGGGGAAGGGAAAGGAGTTTGTAAGCCACTCTGAAATACCCTTGGGTAGTGAAGGGTGGGGTATAAATCCAATCTCTTCTCCTTCTAAGCTGTGGAGTCTTCTGAGCAAAAATTCTATTTTATAAGTTATTGGCACTAAAGTTGTGAGAGAGCGATTTGGCTACTGCATAAATTAGTTTGCTCTGGAGCCATCCTTCCTGAGCTAAGACAGAAATGTGTGAGCCGGAGGCTAAAAAAAACTGAGCTACCTCACACTAACTCAGTTTAGAGGGAACACTGGTGCTGAGAACCAGGGA
>NW_015168067.1:438770-442895 GCF_001447785.1 Gekko japonicus
ACAACAACAACAAACGCTGGGAATTATTAGGAAGGGAATTGAAAATAAATCAGCCAGTATCATAATGCTCCTGTATAAATTGATGGTGCGACCTTATTTGGAATACTGTGTGCAATTCTGGTCACCCGCACCTCAAAAAGGATATTATAGCATTGGAAAAAGTGTAGAAAAAGGCAACTGGAATGATAAAAGGGTTGGAACACTTTCCCTATGAAGAAAGGTTAAAGCACTTGGGGCTCTTTTAGCTTGAAGAAACGACGGCTGAGAGGTGACATGATCGAGGTTTACAAGCTTATGCAGGGAATTGAGCAGGTAGAGAAAGCTTTTCTCCCTTTCTCACAGTACAGGAACTCGTGGGCACTCAATGGAATGGCTGAGCAGTCGGGTTAGAACGGATAAAAGGAAGTACTTCTTCACCCAAAGAGTTATTAACATATGGAATTCACTGCCACAGGAGGTGACGGTGGCTACAAGCATGGATGGCTTCAAGAGGGAATCAGATAAACATATGGAGCAGAGGTCCATCAGTGGTTATTAGCCACAAGGTATTCAAGTGGTTAAGACGCTGAACTGCAGGCTGTGGAAGGTCAGTAGTTCAGCGGTTCAAGACCCGGGTGCCGCAAGACAGGGTGAGCTCCTGTCTCTAGTTCCAGCTCCTGCCAACCTAGCAGTTCGAAAGCAAGAAATTGCAAGTAGATAAATAGGGACCACTTCGGTGGGAAGGTAACAGCGTTCCGTGCGCCTTGGTGTTTAGTCATGCCGGCCACATGACCACGGAAACGTCTTCGGACAGCGCTGGCTCTTCGGCTATGAAACGGAGATGAGCACTGCAACCCTAGAGTCGGATTCGACTGGCTTTCGAGCAAGGGAACCTTTACCTTTACCTATAGATAGGAACTCTCAAGCTGGGGCAAGTGATACTCTGTATTCTTGGTGCTTGGGGGGGGGCAACAGCAGGAGGGCTTCTAGTGTCCTGGACCTCCTGATGGCACCTGGTATTTTGGACTGGATGAGCCATTGGCCTGATCCAACACTGGCTTCTCTTATGTTCTTAAGTTTTTACGGTCTCCCAGCAAGCTTCTGAGGGAGGGGGGGGGATTCAAACCTGGGTCTCCCAGATCCTAGTCTTAACATTGTAACCATTACACTATGCCATTTAACTAACACCTCAAACAGAAGGAATACTAAAGTTGGCCCAGGACCCTGCTCTACAACGGATTATCCTATGCCATCCTACAGCTCTTCAATATCTTTCACTTTTTGGGGGGAGTAGCATCTGTTTTGCATGTTACTGTTGCTACAACAGACCTAGGCAACTGCCTAAGTCTCCTTAAAGAGGCCTAAATCTGGCTACTCATTCCTTCATGTTGTGTCCAGGAGCCAGCTTGGTGTAGTGGTTAAGAGTGATGGACTCTAATATGGAGAACCAGATTTGATCCCCAACGCCTCCACATGAAGCCTGCTGGGTGACCTTGGGCCAGTCACAGTTTTCTCAGAACTCTCAGCCCCACCTACCTCACAGGGTGTCTGTTGTGGGGAGAAGAAGAGAAGGTGATAGTAAGACGTTACGAGACTCCTTCGGGTAGTGAAGGGCAGGGTGTAAAACCAACTCTTCTAATGGTGAGGACAACAGCTTGCCACTATTTTCTGGGTGGTGCCACTTTTCATATATATGGTCCTATTTATTTATCTTATTTATTTAAATTTGTACCCCGCCCTCCTAGCCCAGGGTGCTTAACATAAAATCAGCGGAAAACATTTAAATAGAGCAAAAAACATTTAAAATGGTATTTAAAAGATTACAATTCTATAATAAGTGCTAGTTTGCTGTTATAAAGTTTGTGATGGCTACCATCAGTTCTCTCTTCCTAGGGCCGGCACAGATCTTCTGTAGGTGTCTTTCAGGTGCCCCTCCGGTGGTTGGCACAGTTGTTAATATAAGTTTCAGGGCAACAGGGCTTCTCTTCCTAGTTGTTAGAGGTGGCGGCGGCTCCAAAAGCCTGGCGGAAGAGCTCCGTTTTACAGGCCCTGCGGAACTGTAGTAGGTCCCGCAGGGCCCTGATCTCCTCTGGGAGCTCATTCCTATACTTGAGCATTTAAAAAATCATGGGTGGCCAATGCTGGATCACCACACATGTGATTAGGACAGACTACTGGACCATAAGCTATTATGTCTGGGTATCACTCCTGATGTGATAGAAGTCACAAGTAGACAAGAACTGTCACAGCTCATTAGAAGACGTTTGAGAGACTTTTGACTACTAGGGAGATTAAAAAAATAATATCGACGGACGTTTTTAGAATCGTGCCTTTAAATATTAATAAAAATCACCAGCAGAGGAGGGACGCCTATACCACAAGGCCAGATTTTGGTGCGCTCGTCCAACCACCGGGTCTCTGGTTGCACTCTTTTCCTGCCTCCAGGTTTACATTATAAGTCCACGTTCTTACGGGAGTTCTCTGGTCTCTTGCGTGTCCATCAAATACGACCTGTATTTGAACACGTGAAGCTGCTTTTCTATTGAGTTCGTTCGTCTATCAGATTCGGTTCTGTCTGACGGATCCAGAGCCTCCGTTTTTGGGGGGTTTTAAACGAGAGGAACCAAGAACTGAACCTGAGACTTTCTGCGTGCAAAGCACATGAACCAACCGACCCGTCCCGTCCCCCCACCCCCTTCTGCTTTTTTAGGAAAGCTCACGTTATGCTCTTATTTGCTCAAAACAAAAAAACACCATACATCAACACTTCCGGCTCCCGGCGCGTCGATAGCCAATGTAGAGAAACGGGCAGAGGAAGGCGAATGCAAAAGCGGCTCTCCCGCTCTGTATGAAGCTCGTCGCCCCGCAAAAAGGCGGCGTTCAAACGGAAACCGGAAGTGTAAATTCTTTCCTCTTCGTCCGATATCTCTAATGTTCTTGTTCTCGCGCAGTCCCGCAGCCACGGCTGCAAGAAAGGTCTCGCTTTACGGCTCCTACTGCTGAAAAGAACCTATATTATTTATATATATATGTAAATAATATTTGAATACTGCCTTCCCACCAATCCTCTCTAGGGGATATATATATATATCCCTAAAGCTTCTTATCCGCATCGTTCTTTTCTCTCTTGTCCTACTAACAGCAGCCTTCTGAAGTACCGGTTTGGCTGAAAGTTTGTAACGTACCCCAGGTCACTCAGTGTGCTTCCAAGGATTCATAAGAAGAGCCCTGCTGGATCAGACCAATGGTCCATCTCGTCCAGCATCCTGTCTCACACAGTGACCAACCATCTCCTTCCCATTATCAGGCCTTCCCCCAATGTTGCCTCCTGGCACTGGAATCCTGGGTTTGACTGCCTCTGAGCATGGAGGTTCCTTTCAGTCACCATGGCTAGCAGCTACTGATAGACCTATCCTCCATTGTTGTCCCAGTTCTAATTTAATACTCTGACCACTACAGCACACCGGCTCTCAGTAATAATGTATAACATAAGCAAAGAAAACCCAAGCAAGGACTCTGCCCAGAGGAGCTTACAGTTTACTTTTTTACCAGGGGAAGGAAAGGAAGAGGTGATGCAAAATGCACTAGCTCACATCATTCTGTTTGAGGACTGGTTGTGTGTGTGTAAGCCAGTTTGGTGTAGTGGTTAAGTGCGCGGACTCTAATCTGGGAGAACCGGGTTTGATTCCCCACTCCTCCACTTGCACCTGGCTGGATGACCTTGGGCAAGCCATAGTTCTGGCACAGCTGTTCTTGAAAAAGAGCAGTTTCTGTCAAGAGCTCTCTCAGCCCCACCCACCTCACAGGGTGTCTGTTATGGGGAGGGGAAGGGAATGGAGTTTGTAAGCTGCTCTGAGACGCCTTTGGGTAGTGAAGGGAGATCTCTTGAAAAAGAGCAGTTTCTGTAAGAGCTCTCTCAGCCCCACCTACCTCACAGGGTGTCTTGTGGGGAGGGGAAGGGAAAGGAGTTTGTAAGCCGCTCTGAGACTCCCTTGGGTAGTAAAGGGCGGAGAACCGGGTTTGATTCCCCACTCCTCCACTTGCACCTGCTGATGTGACCTTGGGTCAGTCACAAACTCTGACACAGCTGTCCTTGAAAAAGAGCAGTTTGTGTCAGAGTTCTCTCAGCCCCACCCACCTCACAGG
>NW_015168067.1:444509-449382 GCF_001447785.1 Gekko japonicus
AATCCAAAACAGTTCAGTGGAGCCTGAGTGGTGGGTGCTGCCTTCCGACACTCTTCGGGTGATGCCAGGGGGTGTGGCATATGCAAATAAGTTATGCTAATGAGCTCCTGGACCTCTTTTTCTGCGAAATGACCCCTGAATATAGCTGTGGTCAGGTTGTAGAATTCAAAACATTCCAGTTTATAATCTGTTTACTTGCAAAACTTCCAGTGTATCCTGGAGGGATGCAGCGTCTAGTCAATTAATCAGCGTTATTCATTGATTCAGAAAGCTTTTGATTGCAGTGGATCGGATCCAAAGATCCTTTTCTGTAAGAGAAGGCACACATTTCCTCCTCTGGCTCCCACTGCAGTCTGCCAAGCTCCCCAAGATGCTGCACTTGGGGCACTGGGGACCATTGGGAATAGCGAGGGTGGGGTGCAGAGCAGTGCTCCCTCTAAGCTGTGGAGTCATGTGAGCAAAAATCCTACTTTGCGAGCTACCGACATTAATGTTGTGAGCAAGCGGTTTGGCTACTGTATAAATTAGTTTGCTCTGGAGCCCTCCTTCCTGAGCTAAGGCAAAAATATGTGAGCTGGAGGCTAAAAACCTGTGAGCTAACTCACACTAACTCAGCTTAGAGGGAACACTGGTGTAGAGATGTTACATTTCCAGAAATTTTGAAGCCATTTGGGGGGGGGGGAATATTGGGGGAAATGTACATATCTGCAGTTGTTACTTTCCTGTCAAACATAAACTTATTATATATATAATATCTACCTATCTATTAACAAAATGCCTCATTTATACGTTAGTGTATAGAATTGTACTATTTGGCATAGTTGCACAATTCAAAAGTATAAATGTCCTGATTTTCGGAAAGAAAAACTGCAAATACATCCAGCATTCAAGACCGAGTTGCAAGCTGCTGCATCTCTGCTACTTTAGCTTATGCATCTTAGAGAAAGAGAAGGAAACAGCTGAAGGTAATGAATAAAAGAAAGTGTATTATTGGGACGGAAATGCTGTCATACGAGTCACAAGTGGCCGGATTACCTCTGTATTTGGATATCAAACTGTAAGACTGAAAACACTGATGTGTTTCGTAATATATTATCCTTAAACACACTACAGTATCTAAGTTGTAGCTCAAATCAATTACATTTAAACAAAGAATATTCTTGAAAATGTTGTATATGTCTACAGTATGAATCGGAATTATCAATATACAATGCTGTAGTGACGTTTCCTTGAACTGGATGACAGACCTTTTCTTTGGTAGATTTTGTCTACTGTATACAAGGAGAGTATAATTCTGCACTTCCGGTGATTTATGTAATATGTACATGGCACTGATAAAGCACTTTTTGATATGCAGAACCTCTTTACATTTTCCGAGGTGTTCGTATATTTGTCATTTTACCGGTGGGGAAGGATGGATAGCGGAATAATTTGATCAAATATGGCTGACCAGAGCATTATTATTAGCAATACTGGCAATGTTTTGGGATGTCTGGCTTCGTTATTCTTAATCCTTTTTGAGCTCCTAATACAGCTAATAGGGCACCCCAAACTTTAAACGTGTAGTTTTGAAATGTTGCTGTTTTCCCTTTCAGTTTCATAAATTCGGGTTTTCGATTAGACTGATAAAGGTTTTCCTTCAAAAAGGCCAGAGCAGTTGCCCTGACCTGGATAGCCCAGGCAAGCCAGATCTTGGAAGCTAAGCAGGGTCGACTCTGGCGAGTTCTTGGATGGGAGACCTCCTTGGAATACCAGAGGTGGGAGGCGGGGGCAGGCTTTATTCAGCCACCTCTCTGAATATCCTCCAGGCCCCCAGTACGGGTCAGTCATCAGAGATTGCCATGACTTCCAGGTGCACGCACACTCACACGCACACACATGCACATATTAAAAATACAAAAACAAAAAAGCCAGAGCAGTTTAAATTGAAATTTCCCCCTCCGTCTCCTTCCCCAGCAGTCTTCCCATCCAGGTGTTGACTTAAATCTGGTTTACATATGCAACAAGACCAGGTGGTAGAATGGACTTTTGCCCCTTCAGATTGCAGGTGGAGGATTCTGGAATGTCCCCCTTGGTTGAAAATTTCCCTGTAAATGCAAAGTCGGGGGGGGGGGGACAAAAACTTTCTCCCTGCTGTGCTATTTTTCTCTTTATGGGGAGTTGTTGTTTTAAGTGCAAGAAGGCATTTAGAACTAGACTCCACCACTGGCGTGTGAAGAGATTGCCGTCTGTTCTACCCCCTCATTCCCTTGCTGTGTGTAAACCAGGCCTTGGCTGAGACCAGTTCATCTTTAGCAGTAGAACGTCACCATCTGCTGGGCTTGTATTTATAATGTTCATGTTTTATTTTTAAGTCATTTAAACAGGGTGTGCAACATCTCAGTAAATATCAGTCATGAGAGACGTATTTGCCCACTGATTTTGTGGGAGGGGAGCAACAGAGAAAGGATATTGGGAATAAGTGTAGTGTCACGGGAGCTCTGCTGCAAAAATAGCATGTTATATAAAAGGGCGGCATCATGAAAAATGTTGTTGCAGTGTGACGTTACTTTTCATAACCCTTAATTTGGTGGTTACCAAGATGGGGCTTAACTTACCAAGCTGGTCTTCTCTTTTGCTGCTACCAGAATGGAGCCGTTTTCCCCAAGATCAAAGGGAGTAAGACGGGACAAGACAGCAGCCGATGGGTAAGGTCTTTTCCTCGAATGTGCTTTGAAATTCTTTTTGGTTCTGAATGTCTCCAACATACTGCATGACTCCAGGCTCAAGAAGAGGGTTCCGTCAGCGGGCTTGGCGAAGGAGGTTTCCTCAGGCGGTGGGAGGTTTGGATCCAAGCCAGAAAGTCCATTTGATGGACCATTTGGTGCTGTAAGAGTTTAGGTGAGAAGTGAAATGTACTTAGAGAGTGAGGGAGGGAGGTGGGGTGTCTCTACTCGTTTGCTGCTCTTTGCCGCTCTTTGCTTATTGTGCGGGAGCGTGTGTGCAGTCCAGGATCTGTTAAGCTAACAGTGGAACCTTCCTCTGGAGGAAAACTCCTGAGACTGGAGAAAGGCTCCATGCTTCTCTTAGCACAATAGAAAGACACCTTCCTGGTTCTGTGCATCTACATAAGAACATAAGAGACGCCAGTGTTGGATCAGGCCAGTGGCCCATGCAGTCCAACACTCTATCACACAGTGGCCAAAAATACCAGGTGCCATCAGGAGGTCCACCAGTGGGGCCAGGACTCTAGAAGCCCTCCCACTGTCGCCACCCTCACTCCCCCAAGCACCAAGAATACAGTGCATCACCTGCCTCAGACCGACAGTTCCTGTCTGTACCTTGTGGCTCCAAATATTTCAACAAAGGACCCAGCAACAAGATATCAGTACAAAATTAACATATTGCTGAACAAGTTCTTTATACTTTAACAGTATATTCAAAGTTGATATTTTTTATTCCAGTGGAAATATGTCAGTTTCTGGTCTTTTCTATTCAAGATTTACTATCCGGAAGAAAAATTTTGTGAATGAGGGAGCTTTGAATAGCCATTCTTGAAATGTTGACACTTATTGTTGGAATTTTTGGAAACTCTGAATAGAAAAGACCAGAAACTGACATCTGACGAAGACAAAGGTCGAAACGAACAGTCAGCTCGAGAAAGTTCGTACTTGTACTTGTTGCATGGGGACCTCGGTCTCTTCATGAAGTTTTTCCACTGGAATAAAAAATATCAACTTTGAATATACTGTTAAAGTATAAAGAACTTGTTCAGCGAGGGGTGTCCTTGAGTTTGTGAAGCCAGGCTGAGTCTGTGGATGCGTGAGGGCCAGAAAGAAGATTGTGAGAATTGCTGAATACGTTAGATATGGCCGGATGGGGAATTAGATGCGGTGGCTCAAGTGGTTAAGACGCTGAACTGCAGGCTGTGGAAGGTCAGTAGTTCAGCAGTTCAAGACCCGGGTGCCGCAAGACGGGGTGAGCTCCCGTCTCTAGTTCCAGCTCCTGCCAACCTAGCAGTTCGAAAGCAAGAAATTGCAAGTAGATAAATAGGTACCACTTCGGTGGGAAGGTAATAGCATTCCATGCGCCTTGGTGTTTAGTCATGCCGGCCACATGACCACGGAAACGTCTTCGGACAGCGCTGGCTCTTCGGCTTTGAAACGGAGATGAGCACCGCAACCCTAGAGTCGGATTCGACTGGCTTTCGAGCAAGGGAACCTTTACCTTTACTTTAAATATGATAAGTGCTTTAGCAGAGAGTGTGCAAAGAGGGAGGCGTATAAGATCAAATCACTAGGTGTCCCGCTCCGAGGGTCGCGGACCTCGCGGCCCACGAGCAACAGACCCCCGAACCCACGACATCCCGGGAAGAGTCGTCGCAACCCGGCTTACCAGAAAGAGCCCGTCCCGAGGAGGCAGAGCGGCCCAGCTGTCCGGCAGGAAAGGTGGAAGGCGTGGTATCGTCCACAACACCCAGCCCTGGCCGCGCCAGACAACGGGACCGGGGTTCACCGTTCCGTGACGGCGTGCAGGGGCGGGACGGTGTGGCGCGCGGTCTGGGGGCTCTCCCTGGGAGGCAGGAACAGCAGCATGTGGACAGAGGGGAGGGCCGCTCAGGGGTGCTCTTAACCCCTTCCCCTGCCGTTCTGAGGCCCTTCTCTACCCCCCTTTGTGGAGACCTCTCCCGCCTCCGGGACCACCCGTCTAGCCGAAGCTTGACGCTTCTCCCGGCACTACGGCCACTGGAGGCGCCACTCCACGGACCAAGGGGGAGCATGACACTAGGCCAGTAGCTTTGGAAACTTGCATGACTTGGTCTGTACAAACACTTTGTGGAAAATTTTGAAAACCTACATTTTATAACATGGGAGAAGACAAAAAGCAGGGACCC
>NW_015168067.1:449402-466856 GCF_001447785.1 Gekko japonicus
CGGGCAAGTAAAGAGCACAAAGCAGGGGCTCTCCTAGTTTAGCAGATGGTCTGAACAGGTTTTGGACAGGAACAAAATCATACTGAGCCAGTTAATCAACTGTTTGGTAATGCCAACTTCAGTTCCCGTTCTTCATATTTCTTACTTTACTTGTATAGATGAGGAACTGGTTTGTAATTGTAGTAGTTCAGTGGCTGTTTATGGTGCTGGAAAGTGGTACAATTCCTCTAACTGGTTTTTGTTTTCATTTTTAAATAGTGTCATGTAGGAGGCTTTTTGGTCTTTGCATTAAGCCAGTGTTCTGTATGAGCGAAGGGCTGTCATCTGAAAGAGTGAGGGTTGTTTTGTTTATTTTGTTTGGATATTTATACCCCTCTGTTCTCCCTAAAGGGGACCCAGGGCAGCTTTACCACATCATTCTCTGTTCCATTTTGTCCTCAGCACAACCACCCTGCAAGGTAGGTTAGGCAGAGAGAAAGTGACAGGTCCAAGGTCACCCCAGTAAGCTTCCGTGGCAGAGTGGGGATTAGAATTCAGTTCTCCCAGATTCTGGGTCATTATTGTCAGCACCTTTTAATAATGTGATTGTTATGGTTTTAGGATTGTTATTTTATTTATCGTTGGTTTTATGCTGTTGTAAGCCGCCCTGAGCCGGCCATGGCTGGGAGGGCAGGGTATAAATATAATAAATAAATACATTCTAGTCCGTTGGAAGCTTGCTGGGAGACCTTGGGCCAGTTGCGCACTCTCAGTCTGTCCCTTGTCCAGGGTGGCGGTAGTTAGTATAATGTGGAGAAGAGGAAGAAGAAGAACCTGAAGGAGTCTCAGAGCAGCTTAAAATAGCACCATGGCATGTAACCCTTACAAACCAGTGCAGAAAAGGTTCCTTCAGGTCGAAAGTTGGAAAACCTCTGTTTGAAGTTGCTCAGTGCCCTGACCTGGATAGCCCAGGTCAGATGATAGAAGCTAAGCAGAGTTGCCCCCGGTGAGACCACCAAGGAAGTCCAGGGTTGCTACACAGAGGCAGGCAATGGCAAAAAAAAAAAAATGCTTTTGGAATGTCTCTTGTTTGAAAACCAGATGGAGTTGCCTCAAGTTGGCTGCGACCAGATGGCAAACAAAACCAAAAAAAAGTTACGCAGTGTCATTTCTAGCTGTCAGTGCTGTGTAATGTAGTCCTACGTCTCTGTCCGTTTCTGCAAGAGTGGTGTTCTCAGACCCTTCCGTTTTCAGACGGGCTTGTTCCGAGCGGCGGAGAGAGTGGGATTCCAGTGGCTCAAGGTCCAGAGCAAAGACCCGCGCCTAGAAGGCATGGAGGATCTCTCAGGGACTGAGATTCCCTTGCACTACATCTTCCGACTGGCCAATCACGCCATCCACGTGGTGGTCTTTTACGAGAGGAACGGCAACTATCTGTGGCACGGTCAGCTGCGGTTGAGACGACACGTGGACCGGAAGTTTGTGCCTTTCCGAAAGCTACAGTTCGGCCACTACCCCGGAGCCTATGAGAAGTAAGAAAAATGGCGGGGCGGCATTCTTCATTTTTAATTAAATTGACCATTGCCGTTTTCTTACAGAGCATGGCTGTCGAGCATGCCTCATTCCTTTACCGTGATACAGGGGGAAATCCAATAATAAATCGTGTTGTTACATCAGTGGTGCAAGGGCTAGATTTCGGGGGGTTTTTTACATTTCATTCCTATGAGAAATGAAGCCGTAGGACTCTTTGCTCTGTTTTGCATGTCATACTACAACGTGTTGTCCGACGAAATTGGTTCAGGAGAGGCAAACGGGAAGCATTTTACTCAATACGCAGTTGGGATTCCCTACCACAAGATCCTAGGAATGGACATTCACTTAGCTGGTATGGAAAAAAGGATTAACCAAATCGATGAGGAATAGGTCTACTAGTAGCCCTTAGCCATGATAACTAAAAGAAACCTCCATGTACGGAAGGAAGTAAACTACTTGCCCCTCCCTTAAGAGACTGTTTCTCATGTATGAGCCCGTGTGCCATTCACAATCCTCTGGTCAGTTCCTGCTAGTGGTTCCATCCCTTAGCAATGCACAGTCCCCCGACCCAAGCCTTTTATGTTACTCCTTCGGGGGGGAGGTAGCCCTTTTACCCTGTAGCACTAGGACAAAATTCAAGTCCTGTAGCAGCTTAAACACCACCAACATTTCCCAGGGTATAAGCTTTCTGGCAAAGGGAGCTTTGACTCATGAAAGCTTATCTCCTGGAACATCTGGTTGGTCTTTAAGGTGCTGATGAACTCGGAAGTTCTGTTCTGCTTCAGCTTTGTGGATCAGCCCAAGAAGACCTTGGGCTGATGAGAGCGCCGTCCCCACCAGTCTTCAGAAAAAGTCTTCCGAGAACACTAATTTCAGTGAAAACTGGAGGGTGGCGACTCTCCTGTTGAATCTTGAGGATGGATGAATTAGAATGGCTTCCACCTATTCAGTGTCTTGTGGACAAAATGTTGTAAGCCCCTTTGCGCCCTCTGAGGCAAAGGCGGGATAGAAATATTGCCACTTCATACATAAATGGTGTACCATTTTGCCATTAAATGGAACTAGAGGAAAAGTACAGTCCCCAAGTGGTGAAGTCTCTTGGGTCCATCTTTCAGCTTTGAAGGTGGAATGCTGCCTCCTGTTGCTTCCATGCTGGACCTACATCTAATGTGCCCAAGGAAGAGACCCTGAGTTCCTGCTGCATCCAGTTAGGGGAACAGCCGCCACCACACTCAACTGGTTTACAGCCCTCTATTTTTATTTTTACGTATTGTCCGCTTGTGTTTCACTTTTCCTCCCACCGGCTTGTAACTAAAATATTAAAAACAGCAGTGTACAGGGAACAACTGTAAAACAGCGTGAGAACTGTTAAATGACTTAAAATTGCTTGGCTGCCACGGCTGATACAGTTGGGCTTTTCTTTATGGCACAGATGGGCTGAGCAGATGGGTGAAAACCAAGTGGGATGTGTTAACTGGTTGTGCAAGTGCCGCAGTGACTTTGTGAGTGTTGTTGGGGGGGGGGGTCACCTGTAAAAGACAAACTGGGTTTTTTTGTTTGTTTTCGTAGTTTGGTAATTCCCTCCCCTTTCACAACAGGCTAGAACTACAAAGTGTCTCTCTTGATGGGTTAACAGTCCAGATTCCAAAAGAGCCGTCTCGTTTCCTTGAAGAGTGGTCCCACTCGAGGTTTATTGAATGTAGGTACAGAGAAGCTCGGTCTTTCTTTCAGGTTAGTGGTGATTGAGAAGGATTCCTTCCAACGTAGTATTTCTTCCTTGTAATGTTCTTTGCAAGCTGCCCTGAGCTGTTGGAGGGGCAGGGTAGACATTTTTAAATAAACAGGTACATAAAAGTAGTTCCAGGGGTGGTGTGTCTCTCATTTAATGAACTTAAGGTATGTGTAAGGAAGAATGACCTTTTTGCCAGTACATGGCGCTCATTCAAAACTAGGTAATGCAGGCTCACATAGTCTACCCAGCCCAGTGCAGTGACCCACCAAGCCTTGACAGAACCATACATCTTTGCTGCCTGCTTTTATCTGCATGAAGATCAAGGCTGTCAGGCAATGCAGACTCTATAAGACAGGGCTGCTTATAGCTTTGGCTCATCACCACGTTGCACAATCTCGACTGAGTGTACTTTGGCTCCGCTAAGTTATACTAGATATCCAAGCCACGAAACCGCCTGCAGTGCCTAGCCTAAGTGGGCCTACACCCTCTAAGCCCATTGACTTCAAGTTGACTTACTTTCCACAGTACGTCCTTATTACTCTGAAGCTCTGCAGGAAAGTCTGTTTTAATGCCGCAAGTCTGCTGCGCTACTTCCGCAGTAGGGGCTTTCCCGCGGTGTTTCCTTTGCTAATCGTGAGTCCCCATGCATGCTCAGGGAAGACTGCACATGAGTTCCCCCCCCTCCCCAAAAGAGATTTACTTCATTACATCGGTTTGTGCAGCGCTCTTCACAGTAAAATATGAAATCCTTTAAAAAAAAAAATCCCGCTGGAATGCAATATAAGTAGCATAATAACGTGATTCCCTTGGGCTGTTTTAAAAAAAACAATGGAAAGAAATGGAAACAATAAGCTAATTAACCAGGAACTGTTCCTCAGCAACGTGGGGTTGGAGGGTGGGGCATGCAAATGGGGAGGGGAGGGCGGACCTAGGGCTGAAAAACACCGGATGAGAAAGATTTCCCCACTAGGTTGATGCGGGTTCAGTGCTGGGATTACAACAACTTCCTGGAAACGGGATTCGGATGCCACGCAGCAAGAGGGAGGAAAGTGCGTTTTTACGCCTGGGAGGGCGAAATCACGCTGCGCAAAGCAGGGAAAGCCGTGGATGAGTAGAAGTGCAGGCGCGGGGAAATCTGACACTGCGGAATCAGTCTTAGGCAAGACAACTCTGTTTCGGACTGCATTCTCTTACAAGCAGACCTTAATTTAAATATTCATCGGAATATTTAAATATTTTGTCTCCCCGTTCAGATAGCCCTGGGATCCCGGTGGCTGAAGGTTCAGAGCAGAGGCCCAGCAATACAGTATTTTAAAGCTGGTTAGGGAAGCCAGGATCCAGATAGCTACTTGGGAGGGTTTGTGTTTCTGAGCACCGGATTTTTGGAAGTATTTGCATGGTTCTCTGGAGTGTGGCTGTAAAACAATGCTTATGTTTAATCCCCATAGGAATAGATTTGAACCTAATACATTAACTTTCCCCTTCTCTCTGCCCCTTTTCAGACCAGTAGTAGACTTAACCTTACATGCCTTGAAACCAGCCCCACAGTACAGGGTTGTTAAACCAGGTTTGCTACCTAGTTTTAGCCCTAGGTGGCGCCAGAGGTTGCAAATGCAAGGTGTGATAACAGTAACGTGTCTCCTTATGCATGAATGCAAGAAGTAATTATTATCTTGCACACTTGATCAGGCAGGTAGAAAAGGCTAATTTTCTTAATTTTTTAAATGGTTCTTGCCATGGATTGGAACTTGTTTTGCAATCTAGTGAAAGGCTGAGAGAAGTTCTGCAGCAGTAAAAGGAAAATACTGACTAGGTAGTTCTTGTGGAAATCTTAGCTAAACATTTTTAAAATGGGATTTGGGACCAAAATTTGTTAGCTGATCCATATCCTTGCTTATTTCTCTTTTGTGTACTAGGTGAGCAGTGGTATCTGTATACACTTTTTGCTTTGGAATGTTGGGAAAACTTGCAATTTAAAAGTAACTTCCTATATGGGTTGTTGGGGGGGGGAGGACTGCACTGTTCTTCCTCCCTCCCTGCCACTTGACCACAGTCAAGAGCTGGGGCCTATTGGTGTGAACCTACCTATAGTGAGTAATGCACAACGTCATTTCTTAAGTCAGCCTCTTCAACAGCCACTAAAATTTCCTGTAGCAGCCTGAATAGCCCAGACTAGCTCCACCTCGTCAGAGCTCTGACTTGAAGCAGGGTTGGCCATCGTCAGTGGTTGGATGGGAGACCACCAAGGAATACCTAGGGTTGCTATGCAGATAAAGGCAATGGTGAACCACTGCTGCACAACTTTTGCCTTGGAAAGCCCACGAAGTTTGGTTGTGACTTAATGAACCACTGCTGCACAACTTTTGCCTTGCAAAGCCCATGAAGTTTGGTTGTGACTGAATAGGTAAAGGTTTCCCTTGCTCAAAAGCTAGTCAAATCCAACTCTAGGGGGCGGTCTCATCTCTGTTTCCAAGCCGAAGAGCCAGCACTGTCCGAAAACCTTTCCGTGGTCAAGTGGTTGGCATGACTAAATGCCGAGGTGCACGGAACGCTGTTACCTTCCCACCAAAGTGGTACCTATTTATCTACTTGCAGTTTCTTGCTTTCGAACTGCTAGGTTGGCAGGCGCTGGGGCCAGAGACAGGAGCTCACTGCGTCACGCGGCACTCGGGTCTCGAACTGCCGAACTACATACCTTCCGGTCTGCAGCTGAGTGTCTTAACCTCTGAGCCACCGTGGCCCTTTGTGACCTAATAGTACTTAATTAATTAATTTTACATTCCCTCTGTGGAACAATGTAATTGAGAAGAAAAGAAATAGGGGAATAACCTTAGAAAGCCAAGGTGTTGGGGAAGTGTGCTTTGTTTTGGGGGAAGCCCTTGTGTTTGGGAAGTGTGCACAAGTTTTTTTGTTTTCCCTTTGCAGCTGTATCCCGATGATATGTCTCTCGATGCGGTGGAGTTCAGGAAAAAAGCCAAGGCGTTACTGCACCTTGCTGCTGTGATGCTGAACAGTTTGGGCGTGAGATTCTGGCTGAGCAGCGGAACATGCCTGGGTCAGGAGTTTGCAGTTGTGTTTCAAACCGGGAATGGCCTCTTTGGCTCCGATGTTAGCTCCCGAGGTTAACACGTGAGGAAATCAAATTAGCAAATGATGTCTTAACGGGTTGTGTCTAGGAGGTACAAAATGCACAAGCATGATCGTGATCCAGGACAGAGGATCCATGTGAATGAAAAATGGTCTTTACTTAGGGCCCCGGGCAGGGCTCTTTTTGTAGCAGGAACTCCTTTGCATATTAAGCGACACACCCCTAATGTAGCCAATCCTCCAAGAGCTTACAGTAGCTCCTGTAAGAAGAGCTCCGTAAGCTCTTGGAGGATTGGCTACATTAGGGGTGTGTCGCCTAATATGCAAAGGAGTTCCTGCTACAAAAAGAGCCCTGCAAGATTCCAAGAGCTGTGAAACTAGCTCTGTGAGCTCAAAGGGGCACAGAGGCTTTAATCTTATGCTGTCTCAGACGGGTGCCCTTTCCCACATTTGCTCTTGTACTCAAAGGCAAACGTATTTGAATGAGTGTGGGAGTTTCACATGCACCTTGTAGTATGGCACATGCGGGTCAGCAGTTCAAAGAAAAGAATAAAAAATTCCACTTGGCTCATGCAGGTCACTTGAGTGAACCAGAGCTGCTCCTTGGAAAGAAAGTCACAGATCTTATTTACGTACAAATTTGCCCGAAAATTGCTATTAATTGTGCAGTGTTACGTTGTTCCCAACAAGGGTTAGTATAGCAAATAGCTATTCTAGTCCAATCTTCTGGAAAAGCGACTCTCTTGTAAGAGTATACATTCCTTCGTGGTATTCCTAGTCATAAAAGCACTGGGAAAGCACACTTTGAATAGAAGGATGATTTATTTATTTATATTTATTTATTTGTTAGACTTTTACCCCACCCTCCCGCCGAGGCGGCTCAGGGCAGCTTACAATGGTTAAAACCAGTATACAATTAATACCGATTGTCACATCTAAAACAATACAAAGCAATACAATAAATACAAGTTATTAAAATTAGACTGTGGCGGCATCTGTTACAAAGTGCTAGTGCTTGTGTGGGACGGTCAGTGTGGCCAGGACTGTTAGAACGCTTGTCAGAACAGCTCGATCTTCACCGCTCTATGGAATTGTTGAAGATCCCGCAGAGCTCGAATTTCATTTGGGGGCTGGTTCCATAGCATCGGTGCAGCTAGGGAGAACGCCCTGGTTCTTGTTGCTGTTAACTTAGCATCCCTAGGGCCAGGGGGGGACCAAGCTATTTTGTGTCTCGGATCTCAGTGCCCTCGGGGGAACATATGGGGAAAGGCGGTCCCTCAGGTAGACAGGCCCCAGACCATGATGTTATATTGGGGAAACTTAGAATATGAGACTTCAGCCTAAGGAAATTTTTGTCTATATGGTGGCTCTGGATTAGAGTACTTTTATTTATTTAACAATGTGTACCCCTTACTTTGCGAGATCTTCGCCATTTTGGTTTGCCTAGGCAACCGGAAACAAAAATGCCTAGGCCACCCAGCATAGTTGCAGAGATCACATGAGGTCAATTAGCAAGATTTTTGCAATTGTATCTTTCAGTCTTAACTGGAAGGAGGTGAGGTGAGTGGTGGAGGGGAACGAATGAGTGTGCAGGCAGGAGACAGTGGTAAAGAGCAACAGGGTAATGGGGGCAGTGGAGCCAAAATGGAGGGGAAAGGGGAGGCTGGGGGGAGGAAATGTCACTCCCACGTGAGTTCTGACAGATCCTTCACTCATGTAATCTGTACAAGTTAGGGTCAAGTTGTACGCGTTTGTAAAAATACAGGAGTTAAGGTCAAGTTATATGTGTTTATAAAAATACAGGCTAACTCGTATTATCGAAATCTCAGAACCCGTTTTTTCAGAACAGAAGAAGGGGAAAAGCTACCACTACTTACAAATAAGATGTTTTGCATGGGGGGTTGGGGGGGGTGGATTGTCGCATATGATTTTGCCGTACCTGAATATTCTCCACAAAGCTGAGAGATCTCTGTTTTCTTTTCTTTCTTTAGGTTGGTACCGGCAGTGCAATATTATTCCTTACAGCAAGGATGTGGATTTGGGGATTTTAGTTAAAGACTATAAACCGGATATTGTTTCAGCCTTTCAGAAGGCAGGATTACCCCTGAAGCACAAGTTTGGCAAGGTTGGTAGTTCAGATGCCAGGACTTGGGTAGGAGGCGCCTGCAATCCGGATGCCCTGCGAACCATTTCAGGGCGGCTGCCTGCCTCATATGCACCTTTTTTCAGGGAAAGGTAGAAGCCAATTGCCAGCAGTAACCAAGGAATGAGACCTAGGCTGAGGTTGTGCAGGCGGGAGTAGGCTTCCTTCTCAGTCCTTTTCCTTTCCGGTGACTGGAGTCACCAGGAGTGGATTTGGCCCCCATCTCAGTGGCTTGTCTTCTTCTCTTCTGCATGAAAACGAATCGCCACCATTAGGGCTTGTTCTGTAGAAAAAGCCCAGCAGGAACTCATTAGCCTATTAGGCCACACCCCTGACAGCACAGCTCATGAGCATATTAGGCCGCACCCCCATGTTACCAGAAGTGTGGTCATCCAGCCACACCCACCTTTTGCTTCTTATTCTGTTTACCTTGTTTGTTGTCAAAACCCAGGGCTTTTTTTGGTAGCAGGAACTCCTTTGCATGTTAGGCCACACACCCCTAATGTAGCCAATCCTGATGAGTTTCTGCTGTTGGGCGTGGCCTATTATGCTAATGAGTTCCTGCTGGGCGTGGCCAATTTGGGAGCCAGCCGGAACTCCGTTCCTGTGCGTTCCTGCCCAAAAATAGCCCTGGCCACCAGTCACTTCTGTTGCAGAAATGTCAAGCGTTGCAGCTTGGAGAGCCCATTAGGGCCAACCCTGCCCTCCCGCTGTGGCCCTGGCTTTCCCCAGTCCTCATTCGTAGAGCTCCTACATGGATCCTTTCACGTGTGCATGCCCGTCTTGGATGGTGGGCATTTTGCTAGGACGGTAAAAGCTTTGTCACCTGGCATTCGTTGAGGTTGCCGTCAATCAAATGTGCTAGATATTCAAGCCTGTTGCTCTCCCCTGCCCCCCCCTAACCAAGCCCCACTCCATTGGGAACCTGTGGCAATAGCTTCCACTCCTGGTGGGGCCTTTCTCCTCTCCCTTCCTCCCCCCCTCCCCACGAGCTATGGAGCTGTCCTGTGTAGCAGGCAAGCAAGTGGGCACCTGGCCGCTTGAACCAGGCTCTGGGCCGGGGGCAGGGGCACCCTCCCAAGGATGATGTGAGCTGGCAGTGTGAGCTGCCAGAGGCCCAGCAGTGGCCTTGGTCGTAAACCTGGTCTGCTGGAGAGGTGGGAGTGGGGCACACATGCCCAAAGATGCAAGCACATGATGTGGGAGGGGGACCAGCTTGCCCTCAGGGAGATGCTGGTTAACTGATCTTTCTGGATAATCAGGCGCCAGATAACAAAGCTTCACTGTCTGTAATGTCACAGTCTATTCAGTGTGCCGGCATGGTCTTGTCAGACACAGTGATTGTTGGGCATTGAATCATGAAGCTGTTTGGTGCCCTGAAGAAATACTCAGGCACAAACACTGGCATGTGCCAAAGCTACAGAAAGGAATGCATCATGATTTCCCTCTCCTATAGGGAAAAATGTGATGGGAATGATCTGTCAGTGACATCTAACTGCTTTCAGACTAGCAAAGTTTTATGAAACGGAGTAGGAAGTGCTGGTTTTCTGAGGCAGAGAAGGCAGACTTTTCCCACATGAACACACAGGAGCCACGTGAAGCTGCCTTATACTGAATCAGACCCTTGGTTCCTCAAAGTCGGTGTTGTCTAGTCAGACTGGGAGCAGCTCTCCAGGGTCTCAGGCAGAGGTCTTTCATATCACCTACTGTGATGGGTATTCCCAGTAGTACTGTATGGCTGCGAGAGTTGGACTATAAGGAAGGCCGAGCGCCGAAGAATAGATTCTTTTGAACTATGGTGCTGGAGAAGACTCTTGAGAGTCCCTTGGACTTCAAGAAGATCAAATCAGTCAATCCTAAAAGAAATCAACCCTGACTGTTCCCTGGAAGGCCAGATAATGAAACTGAAGCTCAAATACCTTGGCCACCAAATGAGAAGGGAGCACTCACTGGAGAAGACCCTGATGCTGGGAAAGATAGAAGGTCAAAGAAGACGGGGACGGCAAAGGATGAGATGGTTAGACAGTGTCATCGATGCAACGAACATGAAATTGAGCCAACTTCAGAGGACGGCGGAAGACAGGAAGGTCTGGCGTGATCTGGTCCATGGGGTCGCGAAGAGTCGGACTCGACTGTGCGACTGAACAACAACAACAATTGTGATGGGTATGTGTGTGGTGGATATGTAAATAGGGAGCAGGAAACAAGTGGTGGAAATTATATAAGTGAAATTGAACAGACAGAATTTTCAATAAGCCAGGTATCTTGCAGCTAAATTGTGTAGTTGACATACCTAAAAATCTTCAAGCAGTAGTTTTTCATCTGATTACCACAGCCAGATTGGTCTTTGCCAGGAACTGGGAGCAAAAAAACCCAGGTCCAGATATTCATGATTGGCTGATGAAAGTAAAAGAAACCTTTGCATTGGTGAAAATCAACAGCCTGCCTGCAAAACAAAGATACGTCCAGTTTTGGTTTAGGGTTGGGCAGCAAATGGATCTTGCAGCAGAGCATGAGATTATAGGATCCTTAATTTCACATGTTTTTTGTGGTTCGGATAGACACGTTGGCCTTGCACCTATAATGTATTTTCTTTTTATTAAATTGGATTATTATTTTTAAAAATATAATTATTTTGCATCCTTGCCTTGCATATTTACTTAGAAGCGAGCTGCGCTTGAAATGTTACACAGGAACAGTTTTTCCATCAGTGTATCCCACCGTGCTAATGACATACTTCAGTCTCTGCAACTGCGTGGAATGGCCGGTGGTGCAGTTCCTTAAGGTAGATTTGTCACCTAGCTTGGGGGGGGGGGTCATGCTTTTCCATGCTAGTGAACCCATGCTGTTGGTCCTGCTTGTCTCATTGTGGACCTTTAAACGTTACTTTGGTGCCATGGGAATGAACACATGGAAAGTAACTCTCAAAATGCTAATGTAACATTTAAAGGGCACCTGAGTTCAGAGGAGTTTACTTCCTGGTAAATATGTATGGGATTTCAGCCTTAGGCTGTGAAGCAAAGCAGCAGGGATTGAATCCAGATCTCGTTTCCTGTGTAATGTAATTGCCTTGTTGTTGAGTACATAGGTGGGCAATATAGTGCACAACCACAAGTGAAGCCCAGCAATATTTGAAACTAACTTAGAAACGAACAGGCTGTTGTCTTTTTTGACTGGGACATCAGAGCTCTTGTCAAGAGTCGAATGTAACATGAGTGGGAAAATCAGGTGGAAGATACTGTTATAGTTTCAGAATTTGGGCATTTATGGTTTTGATCAGTCCTATCCGGAAACTTCTTTTTAAAATGGCCGCGCAGGATATAAATTCCATTGTGGCAGCCTATAAACCTCTTGGTATTTTCAGCGCTTGGGTTCACCACCTCTTGTTGTCTTCTCTGTGTCCTATGAGGTGCATATTTTTTTTGTCTCCCTGCCAGGTAGAAGACAGCTTGGAGCTTTCCTTTCAGGGAGAAGGTGATGTGAAGCTTGACATTTTTTTCTTCTATGAAGAGGAGGACCACATGTGGAACGGAGGAACTCAGGCCAAATCAGGCAAAAAATTCAAGTACGACTCGGATTTGGTATCTGTGGTGGGAGGAAAATGAGCTTCACGAATTGCAAACATGGCATGATCTTAACAAACAGATATATGGGTAGCAACAAATGGGTGCCCAGTGGACTATTATGTCAAACAATTAATCCCTTTGAAGGTGGTTCTCAAGCACAACCACAAGTGAAGCCCAGCAATATCTGAAACTAACTTAGAAACCAAGAGGCTGTTGTCTTTTTTGAGAAAGGACCTCTGATTATTTACATCTTATTTTCAGACTGGGACATCAGAGCTCTGTCGAGAGTCGAATGTAACGTGAGTGGGAAAATCAGGTGGAAAATACTGTTATAGTTTCAGAATTTGGGCATTTATGGTTTTGATCAGTCCTATCCGGAAACTTCTTTTTAAAATGGCCGCGCAGGATATAAATTCCATTGTGGCAGCCTATAAACCTCTTGGTATTTTCAGCGCTTGGGTTCACCACCTCTTGTTGTCTTCTCTGTGTCCTATGAGGTGCATATTTTTTTTGTCTCCCTGCCAGGTAGAAGACAGCTTGGAGCTTTCCTTTCAGGGAGAAGGTGATGTGAAGCTTGACATTTTTTTCTTCTATGAAGAGGAGGACCACATGTGGAACGGAGGAACTCAGGCCAAATCAGGCAAAAAATTCAAGTACGACTCGGATTTGGTATCTGTGGTGGGAGGAACATGAGCTTCATGAATTGCAGACGTGACATGATCTTAACAAACAGCATGGAGCTCTATGGGTAGCAGCAGATGGGTGCCCAGGGGACGATTATGTCAAACAATTAAGCCCTTTGAAGGTGGTTCTCAAACAGCAGTGCCCTGAGGCTCCATGGAAGCTTCTCATGGGTTCCCCAGTGTTTAAATATCAGTTATGGTGGACAGATTTCCCTCAGGCAGTTACTCATCACGTCCAATGAAAAAGGGTGGATGAGTTCTAGGTCACAATCCCACTGGGGCAACAGTTGAGGCCTAGCAAGCTCTGGGTCCTAATTAGGAGTGCTGTGGAACATGGCCCAGAATCCTTTGCAAGATGCTGGGGTTCTGCAGCAGACATGCAGGACTTCCTTGGCCGAGGATGTGGGGAAAGGTTCCCAGAGGGTAGAAAGTTTGAAAACCGCTGCTGAAAGTAGTAAAGTGACTGCAGGAAGGGCAAAAACGCCACACGTTCTGCCCTATCCATAATGCCCGGAGCAAAGGGAAGTAGAGTAGAAGCAGGTGGCTGTCTCAGCTAGCGATATATCCAGCTCTTGTAAGACCTGCAGATTATGTGTTCTTCTAAAACCAGCAGTAGACTTGAAATCTAATCTGTTAAACAGGTGCTAAGTAAGTCCAATGTCGTGCTAGTTAAATAGAAATTACAAGCAGGAGGGGCAGATGGGAAGTTAGCAGAAGTTTCTTCCCCCGGGGTTCTTTCCTGAGCTTAATGGTTTGCTTGAGGTTTGATTGTTTTTTTCTTTCCACCTTGGTTTGTAACCCCCAAAGGACTTGTAATTGTGCCTTGCAGCAGGAGAGAGTTTTGTATTGTCTTAGATGTTTGGGTTTGTTTTTTTTAAAGTTTCTCATGGAAGGTGAAAAGACCTTTGCACCCTTTCCAGCACGCTGTTTGGATCTCCGTGCCATTTCTCCGCACGTTCTGTTTTAGCTGCAACGTCTGCCACAGTGGTCAGAGGCAAGAGAGGCCAAATAGCTCTGTGATGACAGCTTTGCTGGAACACGACAGCTGCACTGTTTGCTGACTGGGGAAGAGATGGGGAGGGTCTTGGTGGACTGCTCGTTTCCAGGCCAAGTGGTCATCCTGTGCAGTGCAGCAGATGAGGGACGTGAATCTTCCTTTCTGTCTGCTGCTGATCCTTCTTTGTGAACAGAAACTGTAATTGCGCAGGCTTCAGAGCTTCCTCCAAGACAATTCAGAGTGGTCTGCGCAGGGTCTGTTTGATTTCATCCTCAGAATAAGGTTGTGAGGTTGACCGGGCAGAGAGAGAACATCTGTGCCAGTGAAACTTCATAGCCGAGTCAAGTTTTGAACCCAGTCCAGCTCTGTTTCTGGTCCAGCATTCTCTCCACCATACCACAACAACTCCAGGGTTGTAATCCCCTTCCCCCCCCCTTAAATGACAAAATTAATTACTCTGATTTATTCAAAAGATAGAAACAGTGGGAAAACCTCAAGGAGGGAAGTGGAAATTATCTTTGGGTCAATAGAAATGGGCCAGAGAAATGGATACCATTCTGTTGGCATCAGAATTCCTGGGACAGCATATTATCTCCTCTTACTCTGGCCAAAATGTATTTAATTTACTTTACAGAGAAGCTTGCGTAATTTATACCAGTTGCAGAAATCAGGTAATTCTTGCTGCAAGATTATTATTTTAAACACATACGCAGCATCGTTCATTTGCAGTTCCTCCACACTGAATGTTAAAGATGCAACAATGCAGTGCATGGGAAATGCAGTGCATTTTTAAAAAATTACTCCTTTTGTCTTGATCTTCTGCCCCCATTGAACCACAGGTACCTGTTTCCCAAGTTCACACTATGTTGGACCGAGTTTGTAGAATTAAAGGTGCGTGTACCATGTGAACCCCTCCAGTACATCGAAGCCAACTACGGTCAAGAGTGGAAGACGCCAGTGAAGGAGTGGGACTGGAAGAACTCGCCGCCCAACGTGCAGCCCAATGGGATCTGGCCCATTGATGAGTGGGAAGAAGTCATTCAACTCTACTGAACTCTTTGCAAGACCCCAGAATGTATTTGCAGGTTCTGTCACACAGAAGTCATAACCGCATCTGAAACCTCTGTCCACTGTTTTACCGTTTTACCGAGACACTTCTACAAGTTTTTCTCAGCGCCAGACAGATGGGCGTACGGCTTCAAAGTGCTGAGAAGGAGAAAGTAACGCTGGCCTTCTGTTTTAAAACTGTGCCTCAGAAAACGTCCCATTGTAAAAACGCCAACAAAAACCGCCCAGTCTCCTAAAATGACAATAAGAGTTAACTTGCCAGGGAGAAAGTGGGAGAAGTCCTCTCTTGTGTAGAGCCAGGTCACCCGGGAAGGTTCCTAATGCAGAAGAGGGCCCACAAGGAAACAGAATACTTGTAAGTTAGCACTGTTGTGAAGAGGCATCCTGGGCTGGCGGGGGAAAGTGTTTTTGTTGTTTCCATGTGTGCACTTCTCCTTAAAAAGGCGGGGGGCAGGGCGTTCAGTTCGGCACAGGCCATTGTACAGGGGATTTAGGATGGGAACACTTAAGCATGACCAACTGACCACGTTTGCATCTTGGCAGCTACTACTGAAGTCGGTGCATGGAATGGAGGAGAGCCACACAATGGTTGTTCCCCCCCCCCCTCCTGTGCAAAGCTGGGAGTGGAGGGAGCCTTGCAAAAATTAGTGCCAAAAACATGAAAAGCAGCAAGAATGACTCCTGATTTTTCAACTCCCCTGCCTGCGTTATGGTGCTGTCTCCTAAATGGACAGCTTTTGGAACAGGAAGTGCAGGCAATGCTCTCTTCTTTTCCCAGCCACCGTAGTGTTGGACTAGAATGACCCAAGCTCAGATCCTCACCCTGCCCTGGAAGCTCCACTGGGTGACCTTGGGCCAGCCACGCACCTTCAGCCTAAGCTACAACACAGGACTGTAGTTATAAGGATAGACTGGAGACCCACATAGACTGCCCTGAGCTCTCCAGAGGAAGGGTGGAATGGAAATGTGGCAGATTTCCAGGCTTTGCAGTGTCCATAGTCACGGTACGCCACTTTCTTTTCTACCCCTGACCTGGATAGCCCAGGCTAGCCCAATCCCATCAGATCGCGGAAGCTAAGCAGGGTCAGCCTTGGCTAGTATTTGGAAGGGCAGCCTCCAAGGAATACCAGAGGCAGGCAGTGGCGAACCACCTCTGGAATGTCTCTTGCCTTAAAAACAAGGCTGGCTCACCACCTACTGGTGCATAACGCTAAAAGAGCTAGAACATCTGGCTGCCAGACAATCTTAGGATCTCCCGGCTGCTCTACACACAATGCCATACAATAATAATTATTATTATTACTTTCTTTTCCGCATGGCTTTGGGAAACCCGAGTTTAGTTGCACAGAGCAAAGCTAAAATACAAGGATTATGATGGCGTAACTATATGCTTCCTGCTCTGGTCCTGGAAAGCTTTTTCTGTTTTGTTTTGATGTAGGTTAAACTTCAGGTTAATCATCTCAGTATGAAGCTGTGGGAACAGGTAATAAAGGGTGTAGGTGCTGCCTCAGTTCCTCCCTTAAATAACAAGCTATCAATATTTGCTAGATCAAAGAAGGTTTAGGTGAGGAGAGAGCGTGTTACTTTCGTCCACCACTGCTATTTGTGTGAGAGTCTTCTATGGTAGTTCCAGGGCTATTTTTGGGCAGGAACGCACAGGAACAGAGTTCCGGCTGGCTCCCAAGTTGGCCACGCCCAGCAGGAACTCATTAGCATTATAGGCCACACCCAACAGCAGAAATCCATTAGGATTGGCTTCATTAGGGGTGTGTGGCCTAACATGCAAAGGAGTTCCTGCTACAAAAAAAGCCCTGCGTTTTGACAGCAAACAAGGTAAACAATAACAAGCAAAAGGTGGGTGTGGCTGGATAACCACACTTCTGGTAACATGGGGGTGCGTCCTAATGAGCTGTGCTGGCAGGGGTGTGGCCTAATATGCTAATGAGTTTCAGATGTTGGGTGTGGCCTATTATGCTAATGAGTTCCTGCTGGGCTTTTTCTACAAAAAGAGCCCTGGGTAGTTCTAATTATCGCCTTTAAAAGTGCCAGGTGGTTTGGTATCTAGCTACCTTTCATGAATTTATATAAGAAGGGGAACTGATTTCCCATGCAGTCCTAAGCAGAGTTGTACCTTTCTAAGTCCATTGAAGTCAGTGGGCTTGCGAAGGTGAACCTCTGCTTAGGATGGCACTGCGAGTGCTCCCAAGTCCAAAGCTGTGACTGCAGACCTGACAAAGTTACCATTAAAATGTGGTTGGCTGGCTGCTTTCATAACACGCTTATTTATGGCCTGTTCATCAGAGGGTTGCTGGCCGGTTGACTGGTAGCCTCTCCATACCTCCCTACATATAGATGTCATCCGTGGCAATGAGGACTAGCAACCTCAAGAGCGAATACCAGGGGTCATTTCGTAGAAAAAGAGGTGTAGGAGCTCATTAGCATAACTCATTAGCATACCTTACTTGCATATGTCACACCCCCTGACATCACCGGAAGTGTGTCAGAAGGCAACACCCACCACTCAGGCTCCACTGGACTGTTTTGGATTGCTAGCTATTGGGGGGAGGGGGGAATGTGCAGATCTGTCCTCTCACAGGAGAGAGAGCTTGTACCTGAATAAAACTTGGTCTTTAAAGGTGCCACGGGACTGTTTTGGACCAGGGGGC
>NW_015168067.1:466866-471515 GCF_001447785.1 Gekko japonicus
GGCTCTGCAACTTCCCTGGCTGCTTGCTCTGACAGGGCTGCTGGGAGCAGGGGGTGGGGCTTGTTGCATATGCCCGCCCCCTGGGCTCTGTACTGCCGGAGCTCCGCTCCTGTGCGCTCCTGCAGGAAATGACCCCTGGCGAATACCACATACTGAATTTTTGTCTGTCTTACATTCCAACTTCCTTCTTGAGGAGGTGAGGGTTTTCTGCTTGTGTCTAAAGTAGCCATTCATTTACTAGTCCAAAAATGGACAGGGAGCAACTTCTTCTGTCTGATCTGCATTCCTGACTGATATTTTTCTTAAAACCTCAGGTGTGCATTGCTGCTGTTTATGTTTACATGAGCGGGAAGGTTATCTTGGATTCTCAGCTTGCCAGTAAGACGTGTACGGAGCCGAGCAGCAGCCTAATACTTTAAGCATGGGTGAAACCCAAGCTGTGTTATGTGTTCACAATTAACCAGGTCCCTTCCAATTTATACTACTGTAATGCTAAACATGAACTGTGATATTGCCCTGGATTGATTTGCCTGCTTCCTCCAGTCCAGGCCTGAGTGACTTGCGAATTATAGCTGCGCACAGGCCACCAGCCGCATACAGCAGCCCACCAGGCGCTCGATAGACTTCCTCTGTTTGCAGCTTGCTTGGGCTTGCAAATATGGTAGAGAGGACGTTCCGTAGATCAGAGTTTGCAGGGTGTGTGGCCATCGGCTTTGTTCAGCCTTGGTGAGTCACAAGTTTCTGTTGCTCTAGCCGGTCGTAACTTCTTGTCGGTGTAGTTATGCTCTTGGTGGTTAATCAAAAAAGAAGGTGGATGGGTTAGTTAGTTACTGCATGGAATCTAGGTGGTCTAGTATTGGTTTTGAAGGAAGCCCCCCCCCCCCCCGGATGGATGTAACAAGACATCGATGATTGCATGAATGCGAATAAAACTCATACAAACCACGGAATATTCACAGCACAAAGCTGCTTCAAACACATTACAAACCACGGAATATTCACAGCACAAATGTCAAAATGAAGCTGCTTCAAACACTTTCTTCTGTCAGTTAAATGAAGGTGTGGTCTAGATCTTGCATGGTCAGCTGGTTTCGAGTGGGACCCTGAAGGTTTCAGTGGTACATCTCTCAAGGTCTCGTGCATAATGGTTTTTCCTAAAGCGATGTGGAGACTTTGTTAGAGGGCACCAACAACTGTAATGGTGTTAGGTGCTTCCCTTTCTCCATCGAGGCCACTCTCTAGAAAATCAGTATGGCGTAGCTGTTAGACTGTTGGACTTGGGCTGGAGAGAGCTCAGTTTCAATCCCCATTCAGGCCATGAAGCTCACTGGGTGACCTTGGATCGGTCGTTCTTTCTCAGCCAGCCAACCTCACAGGGTTATTGTGAAACGAGGAACTGTCTCATCCAGCTACGCTTCCATGAGCTCCTTTGAAGAAAGGGTAGGTATAAATGTAAGGCATGAACAAATAACCAGGGAGTAACATTTTGCTTTCAGCTAATGCATTAAAATTAGTTTTAACATGGTTATTTTTCTGTTCCCTTAATGGGGGGAAGCTAGAGAACAATTTTGAAATTGGGTGAAATAAGATGGCAAGCAAAGTTCCATGAAAAACATATTTGTGCTTGGTGAAATGACGTCTTACCATGGTGTATATATGTTTTCATGTAGTGAACCGTGGCCTGAAGTCTGTTTAAATAACTTGGAATTCTGTTACACAAAGCACAATAACTTGATCACTCTGTACGTGGCCAGTGAATGTGAATACAGTATTCTCCAGTGCATTAAAAAGTTTGTATGGCTTTTCCTGTGTAATTGAAAAGGTTAATTAGGAGAAAATGGATATGTCCCTCAAGATTTTTTTTTTTAAAAAAACATGATAATATATTGTGTTTAACAATAAACCTGACGATTTTAATTTTTAAAAAATGTGCAAAATCAACTGTGATTTTGTAGCCACACAATGACACCTTACAGGCTCTGCTTGCAGTTTGTTGGATATAACCCAGCAGGATCCAGTCCATACAAGTTAGTTGTGCTCGTGCCCCCGTTGAAATCAGTATGATCTTGCAATGACTTGGATAGCCCGGGTGAGCCCGATCTCGTCAGATCTCGGAAGCTAAGCAGGGCCAACGCTGTCTAGTTATGCTCTAGTGTTTGGAAGGGCAACCTCCAAAGAATTCCAGGGCCGCCCAGGATGCAGAGGCAGGCAATATCAGGCCACCTCTCTGGAACATCCAGACTCCACAAGGGTTACCAGAAGTTAACCGTGACTTCCAGGCGTGCGCATACACATATGCAGAAATACTCACAAAAAAAAGAAATCAGTATGATAATTTAGCCTCCAGTGTCTTTTTTGGATTGGGACCAGTTTTTATACATTCTTTACCTCAGTTATGTAGAGGGATGTTTTTTTCCTTACAAAATCATCTTTGCCTTGTTTGTTGGCCCTCTGGGGCAAGTGGTTGGCCACTGTGTGTGAAACAGGATGCTGGACTAGATGGGCCACTGGTCTGATCCAGCAGTTCTCTTCTTACATACTCTGAAGGGTGTTGAGATTTTTTTTTTTAAAAAAAAAAATAATAACAGTGGCCCCGGTCACATGGCAAAGTTGCCGCAGGAGAGGCACGGATGGTGGGCGGATTATCCGGGCGCGATCACACCCCAACATCTGGGAAGTGGAGCGCACCCGTGGCTTACCGCCGACAATGTGCCTTAAAAAACTAGTACCTCCAAGGTACTAGTAAACGTTTGCCAGCACACACATATACAGAAATACTCACAAAAAAAAGAAATCAGTATGATAATTTAGCCTCCAGTGTCTTTTTTGGATTGGGACCAGTTTTTATACATTCTTTACCTCAGTTATGTAGAGGGATGTTTTTTTCCTTACAAAATCATCTTTGCCTTGTTTGTTGGCCCTCCGGGGCAAGTGGTTGGCCACTGTGTGTGAAACAGGATGCTGGACTAGATGGGCCGCTGGTCTGATCCAGCAGTTCTCTTATATACTCTGAAGGGTGTTGAGATTATTATTTTTTTCAAATAACAGTGGCCCCGGTCACACGGCAAAGTTGCCGCGGGAGAGGCACGGATGGTGGGTGGATTATCCGGGCGCAATCACGGCGCGATCACACCCCAACATCTGGGAAGTGGAGCGCACCTGTGGCTTACCGCCGACAATGTGCCTTAAAAAACTAGTACCTCCAAGGTACTAGTAAACGTTTGCCACGGGCTGCCTCCAGACGCCCGTGGTGTGATCGCGCCGGCACACGGCATTCCCCTCCGGTCCCTTGTTTATCCGCTGGCACCGAGGGAAGGACACGTGGTGTGCCGCCGGCGCATCTGATCGCGTAATCGCAGATCAAACTGCGCCGGGGCACTTAGCCACGGCGATATCCGGCCCGTGTGACCGGGGCCAGTGTTTGTTTTTCATGGCCCTTTTTGTTTACAATAAAACTATTGAAAGCAACATTAGTTGATTTATTCACAATACTAAAGGTACCGAAGCTTGTATATTTGGACGTCTGTAACTTGTAGCTCATACAGCTTACAAAGAGCAGAAAAGCTGCAAGAGAACCATAAGATACTCCGACTGCATGCATTCTAGGCACAACTTACACCTGCTTCTTTTCTTGGCTGGGGTCCTGTAGTTGCATGAGAAGGAGCCTGTGCAACATGCCATCCCTGGCTTCCCCCTGCATCCCAAAAACCCTTTGCTTAAGGTCAGGGGAAGCTCACAAAGTGTCAATCAGCCTTGGAATGTTACTCAGGAATGGGGGATATGTACATAGGCATCCTTCCATGTACACCTCTCTTAACTATGGCTTTTGCCATCAAATCACAGCTGACTTATAGCAACCCCATAGACGTTCAGAGCTGGTTTGCCATTGCCTTCCTCCACATTACGACCCCGGTATTCCTTGGAGGTTTCCCATCCAAATACTAGTCAGGGCCGACTCTGCTTAGCTTCCAAGACCTAACAAGATCGGGTTAGTCGGGGTCATATGGGGTTGCATCTGGAAGGAAATTTAGGAAGTGCAAGAGAAAAATAGGGAGTGTCTTTTTATTAATTGGAGCTGCGGTGGCTCAAGTGGTTAAGACGCTGAACTGCAGGCTGTGGGAGGTCAGTAGTTCAGCAGTTCGAGACCCGGGTGCCGTATGATGGAGTGAGCTCCCATCTCTAGTTCCAGCTCCTGGCAACCTAGCAGTTCGAAAGCAAGAAATTGCAAGTAGATAAATAGGTACCACTTCGGTGGGAAGGTAACAGCATTCCATGCACCTTGGTGTTTAGTCATGCCAGCCACATGACCATGGACAGCGCTGGCTCTTCGGCTTTGAAACGGAGATGAGCACCGCAACCCTAGAGTCGGATTCGACTGGCTTTCGAGCAAGGGAACCTTTACCTTTACCTTTTATTAACTAATCAATCTTCATTAGCTACAGTGGTAGATAGAAGAAAACAAGGGAAGGGGACAGATTTCAAAGTGCAGCAAAGAGAAATTGAAAGGCAATGTGGGCAGTGCTACAAACGCAACACAGAGCAATTAATTCCGAGTGGAAGCAGTTGTGTTATCTAGATGTGGCTGCGCACAGCTAGTCCTGTGTGTGTGTGTATAAGGAAACGGGGGAGGGAGGGGGTTGTGGAAAATG
>NW_015168067.1:471835-492622 GCF_001447785.1 Gekko japonicus
ATAGACCTCACTTAAAAACAAAATACAAATAAAACTAAATTGCAGCCCATATAAACAGACCCAACTAATGAAAAGCTAAACGGAAGAGCTGTGTTTTGCGGGCCCCGTGGAACTTGGATAAGTTTCACAGGGCCCGCATACCATCTGACAGCTGGTTCCACCCAGACGGAGCCACCACAAAGAAGGCCCTCATCCTGGTAGATGCCAGGGGAGTATCCCAGGAGCCGGGCACCACAAGCAGGTTGCAGGTTAAAGAATGCAATTTTTCTTGGGGGGGGGCATGTTGGAAGAGGTGATCTGCCAGGTATGAAGGTCCCAGACCATGTTGTCAAGAGTCACAGTGGCGGAGCACAGTCCTAGGGCAAACCTGAACCTAAAATGGTAGACTACGGTGGGCCCCAAAATGCATACCTTTTTCAGCCTTTGGGGAAAAGGTTCTTCCTGGAGTTACTCTGAGGGAGACACTGATGATCACAGGAGGTGAATTTATCCTTAATTATTTGATTATGCGATTGTTTTATCTGACAGGTCTGTATTGAGTTTCCTCTGAAAAGGTTTAGACTGTCAAGACTGTCCCGTAAATACCAGTAATCTCATTGATTTCAGCTAGATCTGAGTGCAACTGGGTTGGAATGATAGTAGAGATGTACCGGTTCTTGCAACTGGGTTGGAAACGTGGTGGAGAGACCCGTGTTCCCTCTAAGCTGAGTTCGTGTGAGCTAGCTCACAGTTTTTTAGCCTCCGACTCACACATTTGTGTCTTAGCTCAGGGAGGGTGGCTCCAGAGGAAACTAATTTGTGCAGTAGCCACGTCGCTCGCTCACAACTTTAATGCCAGTAGCTCACAAAGTAGAATTTTTGCTCACAAGTCTCCAGCGCTTAGAGGGAGCAGCATTGACACGTTACCAATTCCTGCAAAGAGCTCATCATTTCGTACTGGGTGTCAAGCATACCAACCCAACAAAGCTCATGCACAGCTGTGCAGGCTGTTCCCTTCACATTTGTTTGTAAATGTGACTCACCATTTTAATTTTAATGGGGAGTTGGTTCTCCCATCAGGTGCCCAGGGGGCAGCATTGTGACCTTTTAAAATAGTAAGGAGTCGCCTAATAGATCCCAGTTTCTCTGTACTGGGAAGCAACAGGTGGCCCACAGTGTGCGTCTCTATTATAGCCGCTCCTATAAAAAGCAACATTGTTCTTGGCATTGGAATGAATGACCTCTATCAAATCCTTGGTTTCTGGAGTTCTCTGTGCAGTCAGCTTCCTTTCTGGCCTTAGTAAAACAGAGAGCATTTCCCTTCTGGTTGAAAATGGTTCCTATATTCAAAATTCAACACTCTGTTGTTGGCTCTGTTTGACAAATTTGACTGCAGTGTTGTTGTTTTAACTGGGAAGTGAAAACATGTTCTTCCTTTGAGTTTGGATTGTTGAGACTCGAATCCACACATGCAGTTGCCCCCTAGATTGTGACCAAAATCTCTCCACCTGATTCCCCGTAGTATTTCTCTGCGAAAGAAGGAGCTGTGGCTCAGTGGTAGAGAATCTGCTTGGCATGCTGAAGGTCCCAGGTTCAGTCCCCGGCATCTCCAGTTAGAAAGGAGCAGGTAGTAGGTGATGTGGAAAACCTCTATCCAGGAACACGGAGAGGCGCTGCCAGTCTGAGTAAACAATATTTATTTTGATGGACCAATGATCTGATTCAGTATACGGCAACCTCATATGTTCAGCCGGAAAGTACATGGATGTGTGACCTTTGAGTGCTGAGTATTAAGTGAGAAGATGCAGCTGAGTCAAGATTTTACCATTGTCATCTAGGGAATTCTGAGGGTTTTTGGAAACTTACCAGGAGTTTCAGCAACAAACTGATCAGTAACAACAAACAAGATTCCCTGCAGGGATCTATGCACAGGATGACCGTCTGGCAATCCTTAGGTGCCTTTCTTTCTTTTGCCTTTTTTGGGGGGGGATTTGTGTGTGACAAAGCTTAGAAAACTAACACTAAAGCATTATTCTCCTACCACCTACTGTTGCTAGCTACCCAGAGGACGTCTGCAATGTAGAGAGGTGGGAATGAACCAGGCTACCATCAGCTAGATCACGCATCACCCTTCCATGCCCTGTTGTCTACACCCAAAAGGCTGGCCCTGCAATTGCATTAAAAGTTTGGGGTTTTTTTTAATCGCCACAATCCAGATCCTTCAGAAGATGGGAGAACAAGAGGGAAAGTGCCGGAATGCAACAATTTGGTTTCTCCAGAACCTGAAAAGATGATGTCTGTTTCAGAGCAAATAGCTAATACTAGAGGGAGCCAAACAACTGTGGAACATGGAAAAGCCCCCCCCCCCCCCCATGCTTTGGGAGAAATGGACAAAGGCCCTGGAATATTGTCTTTCATGATTTGAAAATAATTCATGCTGCTCTTCTGAACAATTATGTATGATAGTGAAAAATGATTTACAGAAACTGGATAATCTGGCCTGGCTTTGGAGTGTTTTCAGTCTCCCCACACAAGCATATTTTCATACATTATTTTTGTTTGCTTGTCATTGATTGACGACCAAAAGGTCTTTCCTGCTTGGAATTTCAAAATGCTGAGCCTGCCTGAGCCAGAGAGAGAGAGAAAAGAAACTTATGCAAAACATGGTGCCTGACAACAATAAGCTCTGGCATGAAACTGCAAATGCCACAGACAGGGTAGCTATAAATGCAGACACAAGTCCATGATCTAAATATATGGTATAGTTGGTATGCTTGAGTGGATCAGTAAAAATACTTACATGTTCAGCAGTGACTGAATGCATTGACTGAAATGGCAGCAGATCCAAAAGCAATCCCAGGGCAAAAATACCCATTAGGGGTGATACGGGGATGCTGTTGCAAATGGCATCTGAGTGCCAAGTTCACCCTTCCCCCTAATGCATGGGACCACTCACTCTATTATGGTTATTGTGTGTGCCCTCTTGCTCCCACCTTCAACAGCCAGCAATGTAAAGAAACACGCCACGTAATGACAGTGCAATATAGGAGGAACTTGACCTGGGATATGCTTTTCACTAGCATCCATGTGTTACCCGTAATGTGTAATTCTGCCTTTAAATAGTATATTAGATAAACCTCCTAGAAGATTTTCTTTGTCGTCCTAAGAGTCCACTTGTGATCAGTCGGCCTTTGTTTCGTGGTGTTAGAGCAATCGTGCCCTAGAACAGGCCTGTCTTTCATTTTGCACATTTCCCACCTTAAAGAGTAGTGCATTCCTTGACAGTCTTTTATGGGGACAACTTCCATGCAAAGCAAGAACACTTGAAGACATAGGGGGACTTTTGGAACAGAGGGCAAAAGCACACACTCAAACAGTGCTAGAAGCAACCTCTGTCCTAATTTCCTGGCTATGACGTCCTTCCTGCCTCCAAGAAATCTCCAGTGAGCTTTTCTCCCAAGCTCCAAAGTTTGACTGTCTGTCTCCCTGTCCTCAGGGCTGCCGATAGAGGGGGACTGGGGGGGGACAACTCAGCTGGAGGATCCTTGAAGCCAGGGTCATGCTTAAGACAGCCAAATGTCTTTCCATTTATTTTAAATGCAGTTCTGGCTGCAGCCACTAGGGGCACAGGGGATTTTGAGCATAGTAAGAGACACTTTACTATCTGCCAGACTTGACTTTGTCAAAGACTGAACCAAATTCACTTAACAGATCATTCTAACATGATCATCAACCAAGCCAGCACTGGAGCAAGACAAGACAGCATACTGATGGCTGCTGCAGCATTTGCCAGCCTGCAAGTCATTTTTTCCAATAGTCTAGGCCTTTCTCTCTTCCTTTCTTTGCACCCAGCTCAGCCAGATCTTGCAAAGCGGGAGTTAGGGTATTGCAGCAAGACATAACAACCTTTCCCTCTCTTTTCTGTAATTTCTCTCCCTGTTTTCCACACTTTTCTCATTCATTTCTCTCTCCCTCCACCTAAGTTTTCCATGTCCCCCCCCCCCTTTATTTTCAAGTCTAGGACTCAAGTCTTTTGCATCCCTATCCTGCTTGGCAACAGAATGTACTTAACAGTAATACAGTAGCAAACCTTTGTTAACATTATGAACAGAAGGGAGGGAGTTAATATTTCCCCATGATCTAGTAAAGTAGTTAAAGGATGCTCTCCCCCCCCCTTTACATAACTGGTCATGGAACATTAATCTGTTGTAGTGGTCAGGGGTCGTTTGGGGCCTGAATACAACAGAGCACCGCTCCGGCAGCTCGCCCTGGCAGCCCTATGCTCAACTCCACAGAGAAGTCACGGGGAGGCATTTAAATCTCTCCCCACTCCAGATGTTTGGAGAAAATGGAACCCGACACTGAAAGATTTTACTTTTTATTCCAATAGACATTGTTCTTTTTCCAGAATTGATATGATTTGGATGTCAGAAGAATTATCAATGAAAACGCATAAAATTGAAATTTTGCCAAGAGGTATGTCAGACCACAATCCTGTTGTATGGCACTCCATAGAGAGGAATAAATCTTTTCTGTGGAGAATAAATGAAGATCTGTTGGATAAAAAAGAGATAACTGAATTTTTAAAAGAGGAAACAAAGCAATTTTTCCAACAGAATCTGAATAAAGAGACTCCAATACAGGTTGTGTGGGATGCCTACAAAGCGGTAATGAGAAGAATTCTCATATCGCAAAATGTGAAGCAAAAAAAGGAAAAGTTTCAAAAACAAGTGATTGTGTTGGAAAAAATATCCCAAAAAGAAAAAGAGTTGAAAAAGAAACCTGGAAAAAAGAAGATTATTAAAGAATTGCAGCTGTTGAGAGAGCAATTGAATGAAACGTTGAATCAGGAACTCTATTGGAATTTAAAGAGATTACAACAAAAATCATTATCCCATCCCCCCCCCCCCTTTATTTTCAAGTCTAGGACTCAAGTCTTTTGCATCCCTATCCTGCTTGGCAACAGAATGTACTTAACAGTAATACAGTAGCAAACCTTTGTTAACATTATGAACAGAAGGGAGGGAGTTAATATTTCCCCATGATCTAGTAAAGTAGTTAAAGGATGCTCTCCCCCCCCCTTTACATAACTGGTCATGGAACATTAATCTGTTGTAGTGGTCAGGGGTCGTTTGGGGCCTGAATACAACAGAGCACCGCTCCGGCAGCTCGCCCTGGCAGCCCTATGCTCAACTCCACAGAGAAGTCACAGGGAGGCATTTAAATCTCTCCCCACTCTCTCCCCGGCCCTTCCTGGCTTAGCCAGGAGAGGGCAGGGTGGGGCCTCTAGGAGCTTTCCTTGGCACAGGATGGTTTGTCTCACCTTGGCTAGGATTTTCCTGTGCCTTTCAGTTTTGGCCCTGGAATTCCCACAATCATCCTGCAGCTGGTGGCCAGTTTTAAGTCTCCTAGATTTATTCTTTGATGAGTTATGCCTGCCAGCATGGTGTAGTAGTTAAAGCCATGGAAGCTTTCTGGTGAAGTTTGACCAGTCATATACTCTCAGCCTAACCTACTTTGCAGGGTTGTTGTGAGCATAAAATGAGGGAAAAGACAATAATGTTTGCTGTTTTGGGGGCATGTAGGGTTGCCAACCTCCAGGTGGCGCCTGGAGATCTCCTGCTGTTACAATGGATCTCCAGATGACCAAAATAATAACTTTTGGATTGTTTCCTCTGCCCTTGGAATTTTAAGGGACCCGTCCATTCAATGTGGAGTTCGACACATCTAACCAGCTTTTTAAATATTTTCAGTTGGAGGCTTTATTTCTGTCTTCCTGAAAGGCTAAAGGTGGAACTTGATACCAACACCACCAAATCCATTCACGACAGCCCGGCATTTGAGACAGGGGCAGAAAAGGTGATCAGACCCCGGCCCCCTCCCTTAAACATCCAGTTTGGTGAAGATTTCTATAAAACACAAAAACTTTCTCAATGGTTTGTCAGTTCAAATAAAAGCTTCTATATAGCTTTTGTTTATTTTTGTTTATTTTGCCATTCCAACAGGTAAAAAAATGCTGGTATAGGACAGGGCTGCCATCTTTGGCTTGAGAAATTCCTGGAGAGGGCAGAGTTTAGGGAAGGCGCTCAGCATGGATGTGATTCCATAGAGTCTGCCCTCTGAATCTGCCATTTTCTCCAGGGAGACTGATCTCTGTAGTCTGGAGTTGAGTTATACTTTTGGGGAAATCCCAGGCCTCACCTAGAGGTCGGCAACCCCACAGAGCGGTACCAGTGAGGCAGTACAGAAGGAGTTCCCTCACACAACCTATTTTAGGCCACACAGCATTACCTCATAGGAAAAAACTATGATCTGTAACTATTGTGAGGTATACAAAACCAACCTCAACCAAATCAGTCTCCAATGTGTTGGAAGGAATGCCAACATATTGGAGACTTTGCACATTGCTGGTGGCAGTGCACTAAAATAAAATAAAAATGGTCAGAGGTGTTGAAGGTAATCCAAAAGGTCACCTCAATACAAATTCCGTTGACACCAGAGGTTTTATTTTTAAATACCTGGCCAAAAGATCTGTCATCTAGACCACATAAAGCTACGGTGGAAGTCATGTTGGATGCAGCAAAAACTGCAATTGCATCGTACTGGAAGGATAATAAAGCACCCAGTATTGAGGTGTGGTTTAAGAAATTATGGAGCCATTACTTAATGGATGCAGTCACAAATAAACTAAATTTCCTGTCTCAGAAGCCAACTCTAACAATATTCACAGACAAATGGTACCCAGTGCTTGACTACTTGTCTCAACAACAATTTATCTCTTCCGAATGGACCCAATACCACAAATGGATTTAAAGTCAAAATGTTTGTACTACTGATTAGGAATTCTTTTCCTTTCTGTTCCTTTTTGCTTTATTTGTTTGTTTATTTTTGTTCTAGTTTAATATATATATAAGGGGGGGCGGAAATGCTTATGTTACATTAGACAGATTGAAATCATCCCCGAAAAATGAAAACATGTATTGTATGTAAAGGTAAAGGTTTCCCTTGCTCGAAAGCCAGTCGAATCTGACTCTAGGGTTACGGTGCTTGTCTCCGTTTCAAAGCCAAAGAGCCGGCGCTGTCCGAAGATGTTTCCGTGGTCATGTGGCCGGCATGACTAAATACCAAGGCGCACAGAACACTGTTCCCTCCCCACCGAAGTGGTACCTATTTATCTCCTTGCGATTTATTGCTTTCGAACTGTTAGGTTGGCAGGAGCTGGAACTAGAGATGGGCGCTCACTCCGTCATGCGGCGCACTCGGGTCTCGAACTGCTGAACTACTGACCTTCCACAGCCTGCAGTTCAGCGTCTCAACCACTTGTGCCACCACAGCTCCAGGTATTGTATGTACAAGAACTGTAATGATATAGCTTACACATTGCGTTATATTCACTTTTAAGCAGTTATGTAACCATTTGTTGTATCAAAGTTATCACTATTTACAAAAACCAATACAAATATAAATATATATAAAAAAACAGCTTAACATGTTGCTTTTTAATCATTAAATCTCTGCCTAGGCTTACCAGTCTTCAGGTGGCACCTGGAGATCTCCCACTCTTACAATTGATTTCCAGATGATCAAGAGCAGCTCACCTGGAGAAAACGGCTGCTTCCGAGGGCGGACTCTAAGGTGTTACACCCTCCTGAGGTCCCTCCCCACCCAGGCTCCACCCCCAAAATCTCCAGGTATTTCCCAGCGCAGAGCTGGAAACCCTAGCTGTGAACCTTACCCTCCCCAAACCATCCATCACCACTTCCTTTTCCTGTACACTAACAGAAGCCTGAGATGGCACCCCTAATAATGCCTCATCTCATTTAATTCCCCCTCCTACTCTTCAAGTTGCTTAAAAACAAACAGCCTCTTTTCCCGCTCATTTTAGCTAATTAATGCCGCTTTTGGCCTTTCAGGCAGACTGGAAAGGCTCTTAAGTGCCGCTATAGTACCCTCAAATTGCTGTTTGACTTTTGTAGCCTCTCATCTTGAACTGACATTATGCCCCACTTATCGGGGCTCTCCGTCAGCAGCCTCGTTTCTGTTTTTCTAGCAGGCGCTGCCGCTGCTTCTTTGGGATGAAAAGTCTCCGTGTTTACACTGGAGACGCCTTAATCGGCCTGCGGCCCAGCGTTGTCCTGCTTTGTGGTTTTTGGGCAGCCACGTCCCCCAGCTGCCTGGTAGAGGGACTTCTAAGCAAACACTGGCCAAGCCCTTAAATGAATACTGTAGACAAAGGCCAGGCCTAAATGCTTCTTCCAGAGGAGAGGGGTCTGAGCAGGGCTAGGTTTGGCACCCTGACTGATCAGACATATGGTGCCAGGACTCCTGGGAAAATCTGCTTTCCTTTCAGCTTGTCCTCATAATTTTTATTTTCCTCAGATAACTCTCAAGGGGGGAAAAAAACATTACAAGGAGCAAAACCTTCACACTTAACTTGACAGTACTGTCATCTCTGGCCTTGTTTGTAGTTTAGAACTCAGGATGTGGTACTGTAAGGAGCACCCTTCCCCTTTGAGGACCCCCCTGACTACCTCGTAGGTGCTAGGCCAAAACATTTTTTGGTAACACCTAGAGCTGTGTTTGGTTTTTTAAAGTCTGTTCCACAAAAATCTGTCTTTTCCCTCATCTGCATAATTCTGTCATTTTAAACTATTCTGCATTGTTCTTCTGGTTCTGCTGGTCATGGAAGAAGCCCTAGAAAAGTCTGAAGCCTTCCTTCGAATGCTGGCGACCTCTGCCTTCTGAGACACCTGCATGCTTTTCAAACGCACATTTGCAGTCATGAGGGCTAGGAACCTGCTTTGGTTTTGAAAGAGAAAAAGTGGGGGGAAGGCAAACTCTTCGGTCCCGTTTTCTGCACTTCTCTGGAGATCAGTTGTAATACCAGGAGATCTCCAGGCCTTACTTGGAGGTTGGCAAACCCTAAATTTCCAGGGGAATTGGTTTATTCTTATATTTAGGAATAACAAAGCAGGAGGTGACTTCTGAGAAAAGTCTGAAGCCTTACTTCGATTGCTGGCGATCTCTGCCTTCTGAGACACCTGCACGTTTTTCAAACACACATTTGCAGTCATGAGGGCTAGGAACCTGCTTTGGTTTTGAAAGAGAAAAAGTGGGGGGAAGGCAAACTCTTCGGTCCCGTTTTCTGCACTTCTCTGGAGATCAGTTGTAATACCAGGAGATCTCCAGGCCTTACTTGGAGGTTGGCAAACCCTAAATTTCCAGGGGAATTGGTTTATTCTTATATTTAGGAATAACAAAGCAGGAGGTGACTTCTAGTACATAAGTTATATTGTCAGACACATGAAGCTGTCGAATGCGCCGAGTCAGGGAGACGGTGAAACTATCGAAGTCAGTATTTTGTCTGTTCTGACAGACAGCAGCTCTACCTTAACCTGCTTCTTGATCTTTTCAGCTGGAGCTGTTGGGGATTGAACCCAGGACCTTCTGCAAGCTAAGCAGATGTTCTACCATCGAGCCACAGTCCCGCTCCTAAAGCCTTGGCTCCACTCCCCTTTTCCTACACGTTCAGTTAAATCCTCAGGGAGAGGGAGGAGTCTCACACATTAAATGCAGTCTTCCTTTGCACTTACAAAGTTGCCCGTGCTGACTCAAATCGTTGGTCCGTCAAGGTCAGTGTTGGCCAAATCTTTGTCCTCAACATGACTGGGTCCAAAAGAAACATCTAAGGTCCTGGCCAAAGGTCATCTGGCCATTGACTTCAGTTGAGCACTGGTTTTGTAGGATTAGTATAAAACTGCAAGACCGAAATAAAGACAACTGTGCAGGAGCAGCAGAATAAGGTTGCAAATCAATCAGAAAAAAATAGGATGAGGAAGTAGGAGATCCACCATGAAAAGGCTAGAGACTTTTTTAAAAAATAAAAACTGGGAATGCAGATGAACTGGTAGAGTGTGGCAATAAATCATCATAAAATTATTGCACTTCAGTAATTTAGCAACTGCTGGTTTTTTTCAAAGCCCAAAAAAGCCTTCCTGTGGCGGGGGGGGGGGGGTGGGGGCTAAAGGGAAGAAGAGGAGGAGGAGTTGGATTTATACCCTGCCCTTCAGTTGGAGTCTCAAAGTGGCTTACAATCTCCTTCGTCTCGCCACAACAGACAACCTGTGAGGTAGGTGGGAGCTCAGAGAGCTCTGAGAGAACTGTTTGTGACCAAAGGTCACCCAGCTGGCTTCATGTGAATGAGTGGGGAATCAAACCCTGCTCTCCAGATTAGAGTCCGCCACTCTTAACCACTACATCAAATTGACTCTGAAGCAAGGAAAGTGTAGGGGTTAGAGGTTTAGACTAAGATCTGGGAGACCCAGGTTCAAATCTCCACTCTGCCAGGGAAACATTGGGGCAGTCACTCTCAGCGTGATCTCCTGCACAGTGTTGTTTTGATGATAAAATGGAAGAGAGGAGAATGGTGTAAGTTGCTTGGGATGTGCATTGGGGAGAAAGTGAAGTAGACAAGGGCAGAGAAAACTGCAGTGTGGATGTTCCATTGTTGCTGTGAATGTATTTTCCACACAGGCAATAGAGTTGCACGGTACTAAATGATTCACAAAGTTACTTATATAAGTTATTAGGGACTGTGGTCTACACTACTGTCTTTAGCTTTCTGAAACTAGGATCCTACGATGTAATTTTTGTATCATTTAATGTGTCATGTTAAGATGTATGCTTTGCTTTAGCTCTGTTTTTAGATTTCTGATTGATTCTACAACCCTAATCCTATTATATTGTTTACTGAATACCCGTTCTGAGTATTGACTCAATCTGTGTAATTTGCCTTGAGTCCAAGTGAGAAAGGCAGACTACAAACGATATAAATAAATTTTTAAAAATTGCAGTGGCAATGAGAGCTATGTGGAGAATCATCGCTGTGGCAGCAGTCAGAGAGAGTGTGTGTTGTGTAGTGGTTAGAGTGGGACTAGGGCTGCGGTCAGACGGCGTGCTCATCGTGTCGTGGCCACATTTCTAATCCGATCGGGGTTTTTTGTTCCACAGTGGTTTGCTCAGACATCCTGTCCTTGCGACTGAGGGTCACCCCAGCCAGCCAAACAGCCATGCTCCAGCAAAGCATTTTCATTCTCACCCAGGGAGGTTGTTATATATGGACATAATTGTGTGAGCTTGACATCCACCCAAGGTATTGTAATCCTCACAATCCTATTGGCTGCTCTGCGCAGTGGGCCAATCAGGATGCGAGTGAACTTATGGAGGGAGTTAAAATGATTGGACTTTATCTCTGTATGTTGATTGGTCCTTAGCTGGACAGGGGGCGTGGTTATCCAAGGCCGGACAGTTTAAAAGTGAGCCTGTTGCTCCATTGTTTGTGTGTTTCATACTTCACTGACTAATAAAGCTGAATCACTGTTTTGTTGGGAAAAGCTGCGTTGAGTGTCATCCTTAACAAAGGGGACGAGAGACACGAGGTGCTGGAGATTTGGCTGTCTCTGCTGTCCATGCTGGATTTGCAACTAGGCGGCTATCTCGCCTGCACTTACAGGCTTCCTACACCGGGTGGTGCTTGAGCTGGATGTGGTGCTTCCCCACTCGTGAATTATCTTAGGTGGAAAGGGGGCTCTTCTCTGCTCCGGCAAATCGCAAAGCAAAGCAAGGAGGCGCACTTTGCCTACCTCTCATGGCGTCTTACTCCCCTGTCTTTATTAAATACCAAGCAAACTTTCCTGGTTTGCGGAGGCACACTTTGCCTGCCTCTCATGGCGTCTTACTCCCCTTGCCTTTGTTAAATACCAAGCAAACTTTCCTGGTTTGCTGCTGTTGCTGCCGCCACCGCTCCTCTTGCAAATGCTACACAAGCAGGAGCAGTAATTAATGACCTTTGGGGGAGCAACCGCTTATGCGCACATCACTAACTTGTAAAAAAAAATGGGGGCGAAAACAGAAGTTTGAGATTTCCCAAATGGCTTGACTGTGCAAGAGAGTGATCAGACATCCAGATACATGTGTGGTGAACCCAATAGGTTCAGTAAATAGTGAACTTTCTCCGGTGTTGGAAAAGTCAGGGGTGATCACAGGGGGCTGATGACTGCAGAACGGGATACAGATGTTGCTGTATGATCAAGCAATTTAAATCCGTTGGGGAGAAGCAATGACAACGGATCAAACAGGTTGTCTGACCGCACCCTAGGATGGGGAGAGACAGGTTTGACTCTCCACTCTGCCACATAAGCCTGCTGGTTGGCCTTCAGCTGGTCACATGTTCTCAGCCTACTCTACCTCACTAGGTGGTGGTTGTGAGGATACAGTGGAGGAAGGGCAAATGTTGCAAGCGACTTTGGGTCCCCCTTCTCATGAAACCAATTTTTATCAGGAGTATAGCAGTATATTAATTGCTGTGTGCAACCACCACTTCAATTCTGCTTGCAGCTAAATGTGGAAAATAGACCCCTCAGTGATACAACAAGGTGAAGAACCACGTATAATATTCAGGGCTCTTTTTGTAGAAAAAGCCCAGCAGGAGCTCATTAGCATAATAGGCCACGCCCAACAGCAGGAACTCATTAGGACTGGCTACATTAGGGGTGTGTGGCCTAACATGCAAAGGAGTCCCTGCTACAAAAAAAGGCCCTGGGTTTGGACAACAAACAAGGTAAACAGAATAACAAGCAAAAGGTGGGTGTGGCTGGATAACCACGCTTCTGGTAACATGTGGGTGTGGCCTAATGTGCTAATGAGCTGTGCTGCCAGGGGTGTGGCCCAATATGCTAATGAGTTTCTGCTGTTGGGTGTGGCCTATTATGCTAATGAGTTCCCGCTGGGCGTGGCCAACTTGGGAGCCAGCCGGAACTCCGTTCCTGTGCGTTCCTGCCCAAAAATAGCCCTGCACGTATTTGCTTCTGCTCTGTGAATATGCACAGCAACCTTCTCTTGAGGGGTTTACCATGTCTGAAGGAGTTTGCTTTAATGGCCTTTCAGGGCTGGCAGCTACACCCGCTTAGTTGTGTGTGCATGTGCGTGTGTGGTGGTGGGGAAACAAGTTGGGCGTTTGAATTCAGCCAGATAAGAAGAAAGAGGTTTTGCGGCTGCCAGGCGAGAAATTAGCCGGAGGCGCTGCACAGAGATGCTCCTTTTGGGGCAACGGCTGCTTTTTAAGACTAATGCTGCCTCTCGGATTTCGGGTCCCCTCTGCAGAATAGCCTCCAGTGCGGCTTCTTGATCTACAAGGTGTGCAAACTGAGAAGTTTCTCAGGCACCCTCTGATCAACGCTCTGTGCAAACTGAGAATGGCAGCACTATTAGACACACCAGGCCTCTGAGACATCAAGAAAATGCCGGACCTGACTGCCATTTCACTGCCCGCCTGGCCCACGTTGACTGACTGCAGCTCACTGTTCAACTAACTGGAGTATCTGTAGCCGCTCCTAGTATTTTCTCCTCACAAGGAAACCTTGTAAGAAGGCTGGCTGCCTGTCCCTCCCTCAGCAACGGTCTTCAGCCTTTGCAAACTCTGTCCTTGCGAAGCCCTAAGGAAGAACATGGATTAATCTGGCCGCTTCTGGTAACAAATCAGTTAAACTTGAACAACCAATTTAAACAATGCAAGAAATGGCTGCGGCTCCAGATATTCCAAGCACGTCTGTCCTCTCTGTTTCTTTTTCTTCCTTTCTCCCTCCCTCCCTGGACCTTCCCTGCACCCACCAAGGCATGTACCATCCTGTACAGCTCAGCGACCAGCAGATGATTTGTGTTTGTAGCAAAATTGGGGACGGTGACCATGTGTGTGAATGGATAATGAGCTGTGGGGAGATAAAGCCTTTTGACTGTATATTTTACTCTACTGAGGTTCTTAACAAATAATCTTTCCGCAATGTGAGCCAGCCCTTATCAGGGAGAGGCAGGTTGTCTGAAATCCTTATCTCCCTGGGCCAGTTAGCTGGAGTGATCCCCTTTTCACAATGAATAGGGAGTGAAGAGCCAATACAAAGAGCTCCTCCTCTTCCAGCCTCCTCCTTTTCTCTCCCGCCCCTCTTCGCCCTCGCAATTGCCGCCATTTAGTGGCAATTTACTGAGCAGGGATTTCTGATTTCTCAACTCATAACTCAAGGGCGGCCCTACTCTTTCTGAGTAGTTTCTCATCCCTGTAGACGAGCTGAATACACCACAAAAACAGGCCTATGAACTTACTTACACCAGTGCAGTACAGAGGTAAAATAAGGATTGGTTTAGGGTTGCCAGCCTCCAGGTGGGGCCTGGAGATCTCCCGCTTTGACAACTGATCTCCAGCTGGAGTAAATGGCTGATTTGAAGGGTGGACTCTCTGGCATTGTACCATGCTGAGGCCCCTCCCCTCCCCTCCCCAAACCCCATCCTCTCCCAGATCCACCCCCAAAGTGTCCAGGTATTTTCCAACCCAGACCTGGCAACCCTAGATTGGTTAGAAAACAACTTCACGTTGTACTAATTTCACAGCCCGAAGTTCTCCAAGAGCCAGTGTGTTGTAGCAGTTAGGCGCGTCAGACTAGTACCTGGGAGACCCGAATTCAAATCCCCACGTGCCATGGCATCTGTCTGGGTGACTTTGGAGCAGTTACACTCTCTCAGCCTAATGTACCACACAAGATTGTTGTGAGGATAAAATGGAGGAGAGAAGAATGATGTAAGGCGCTTCAGGTCCCCGCTGGGGAAGAAGGTGGGGTACAAATTTATTAAATTCTCCTAATTCCTTTTCAGGATGAAGAGAGACAATAGTTTTTTTGAGGTTTCTTTTCCCAAAGTTCAGGCAGGCTCAAACAACTTTTGCTGGCCGGGTGTCTTTAGGCAGATCAATTCTACATTAAATATATCTGTTCCAGCCTTATAACCATGGACTTCACGACGGCCATTTGTAAAAGATTTTTTTAAAGAGCTCCAGGCTTCAATTGGCTTAATTGCTAGGTCGATCATTGACGAAATCTTGAGTTGAGTGAAAAATTTTAGTTGGTGTGACAAGAAGCTGAAGGGTCTGCTTGTTGATTTTTCCTGAGTCCACTTTAATTCTAATATAACATAAAAAAGGAATTAAAAAATGCTGCAGACCAGTGATCCATGGCCCCGGTCACACGGGCTGGATATCACACGGGGGAGGTGTGGCTAATTGCCCCAGCACAGTTTGATCCACGATTACACAATCAGATGCGCTGGCGGCACACCATGGGTCCTTCCCTCGGCGCCAGCAGGTAAACGAAGGACCAGTGGGGAATGCCGTGCACCGGCACGATCACACCACAGGAGTCTGGAGGCAGCCCGAGGCAAACATTTACTAGTACCTTGGAGGTACTAGTTTTTTAACTCGCGTTGTCGGTGGTAAGCCACGGGTGCGCTCCACTTCCCAGATGTTGGGGTGTGATCACGCCCGGATAATCCGCCCACCATCCGTGCCTCTCCCGCGGCAACTTTGCCGTGTGACCGGGGCCTATGTAGTCCAGCAACCTGTTTCACACAGCAGCCAACCAGTTACACTGGAGGGTCAATAAACAGGGCACAGGGGCCAAGACCTTCCCCTGATGTTGCTTCCTGGCGCTGGTATTCATTGTTTTGCTGCCTTTAGTCACCATGTCTGGTAGCAACTGCTGGACCTATCTCCCATCGGTCTGTCTTTTAAAAAAACCTTTAAAGCCTTCCATGCCTCCTGGCCCTCGCTATATCCACTGACAATAAATCCCACAATTTAATTGCTCATTCCACAATTGAATCACACAGACAGTAGTTGCTTTTGTCTGTCTGTCCTGAATGTATTACCTGTCAACTTCATTGGTATTTCCCCTCCCCAAGTTCTAGCATTATGGGACAGGGAGAAAAAGTCCACTGTACCTGCTTTCTCCATCACATGCATAATTTCATAAACCTTTGTCATGTCCCACACACACTTTAGGTTCACATTAACTCTGTTAAAGTTCCCATGTTGACCGATGAAAGTTGACTGGCAACGCCATTAACACTGAATTACTATGACAGTAGTACAATGATCCCAGGGACTTGGCTGTGTGCTGAGTTAAATTAATCCCCAGACAGGATATGTGAACTTGAAATGTACAGAGCTACCAACTTAAATCCTCATGAGCCTTCTGACACCTTAAAAAGTAACGTCGTTTTAAATTCTAGCTTGAACTTTCACGGCCCCCCTCACCAGCCCACTAATACATAGGAGCCAGTGTGGGGTCACAGTGTCAGACTAGGATCTGGGAGACCTGGGTTCGGATTCCCACGCTGCCATGGAAGCTTGGTGGGCGACCTTGGCCCAGTCACATGCTTTCAGGCTCGCCTACCTCACAGGGTTAATAAAAAGTGGCACCTTAAAAAGTAACGTCTTTTTAAATTCTGGCTTGAACTTTCACGGGCCCCCTCACCAGCCCACTAATACGTAGGAGCCAGTGTGGGGTCACAGTGGCAGACTAGGATCTGGGAGACCTGGGTTCGAATTCCCACGCTGCCATGGAAGCTTGGTAGGCGACCTTGGCCCAGTCACATGCTTTCAGGCTCGCCTACCTCACAGGGTTAATAAAAAGGAGAAGCGCAGAATGTTGTAAGCCACTTGGAGCCCCCACTGAGGAGGAAAGTGGGGGATTCATAAGGTAAATATAGACAGTGAATCCTCTGAAACTGTTACAGCCTAGTTAATTCAAATGTCCTGGGGATAGGTAGACATTTTAAATTAGAACAAGATGTTTGGTACATTGTTCCCCTAAGAGCTCTGAGTGCTATTTTAGCTTCGCGATAACCTGCAGAGCAGTTTAGGCTGAGAAACTGTGATTTCACTAAGGGTACCTAGATTGATCCATAAGAAAGCAAGAATCTGAATCTGTGTTTCCTTCATCCAGGCTTCATCACGCTGGCAGGCTTAAGCAGAGATGAACAAGTTAGGTTGGTTGCCTTTACAGAGGTTCTTCTGTGTTGGGGAGAATGTCAGCTGGCGGCCTTTTACATCAGCTCAGCTATAGAAACGGCCCATGGAGCAGTTTCGGCTGAGAAACTGTGATTTTCCTAAGGGTACCTGGATTGATCCATAAGAAAGCAAGAATCCGAATTTGTGTTTCCTTCATCCAGGCTTCATCACGCTGGCAGGCTTAAGCAGAGATGAACAAGTTAGGTTGGTTGCCTTTACAGAGGTTCTTCTGTGTTGGGGAGAATGTCAGCTGGCTGCCTTTTACATCAGCTCAGCTATAGAAACGGCCCATAACCCCCCCCCCCACTTGTCTGTGCTGGCCAAGAACCTTTGAAATGGTTGTCATTTGTCCTGCGTTTGGCTAAGCTTCTTGGCACCGAGGTCCTCTGTTCCTTGTGTTTTGTGTGTGGTGTGGAGAATGAATGCCAACTGTTTGCGGGCTTTCACAGGTTGAGAATTTATAGTGAGAAAAGTACCTGCTGCCTCTTCTTTTATCTTCTGTGTTTTCGGTGGCTTTTCTGATGGTTTCCATGAAAGCAGAGGCAGGTGGGCTGGCAGCAGAAAGCACATGAGAGCATCCCAGAAATGCATCATACCTTCGAACAAAGGGTATTTAATAGTAACAGTAATTCCCACCACCACCACCCTCGTGTGTTCTAGTTGTAGGCAGTGTTCCCTCTAAGCTGAGTTAGTGTGAGCTAGCTCACAGTTTTTTAGCCTCCAACTCACACATTTTTGTTTCAGCTCAGGAAGGATGGCTCCAGAGCAAAATGATTTATGCAGCAGCCAAATTGCTTGCTCACGACTCTAATGTCAGTAGCTCACAAAGTAGATTTTTTGTTCACAAGACTCCACAGTTTAGAGGGAACATTAGTTGTAGGTATGTTGCAGAAAAATAACCATGGGGGGGACCGGAGCATGTAATCCATCTGCATTTGCATGGCTAGTAGGATCAGACCCTGATTTAAACATTTGTATCTTATATCTTATTTAAACATTAGAACACCGCTGTATTATAGAAATCAGCTAAAGGCTGTTCTGATCGCAGTGAGACATTCCAAATGCCCAGGGAAGAAGCACAGTAGAAAAATCCAGATGGTCCAAAGCAGTACGTTTGAGTCCAGCGGCACCTTTAAAACCAAGAAAGTTTTATTCAAGGTATGAGCTTTCGTGTGCAAACACACTTCCTTAGACAGTGTGAAATGGAACGTACCAGTCCATACATATAAGGCAGAGGTCGAACAGGAAATTAGCGTACAATATAATGAAATGTTTTAACAGATGCAAACAGGAATAACAAGCTAAGTTGATAAGGTCATCGTTGTTAGGATTTAATTCTGGGGGGAAACAGTGAGGAAAATAAATATGTCAAAATTGGCAATAAATGTGTAAATGTATCCTTAATTGTGGAGTGCTAAGAGAAATCATCCGAGACCCTGTTGTCATGCTCCATCAGTCTCCTCTCAAGCATATCATAACACCAAATCCGTATGGGTTTTTGGCATTCCAGCAACTGGTGTTTTCATCTGTTTTCCTCTGGTGGAATGGACATTACACTGGAATAGATCCCCACAGACAGTGTAAGGCCAATGTATGTCTCATTCATAAATTGGGTCAAAATCTTTGTGAGGTAGTAGAAAAGCAGGTACATATCCTTCCCAGTAGAAAAGAGCAAGAGTCACTGCTTATTTCTTCAGGTATCTGAAGAAGTTGGCAGTGACTCACCAAAGTTCCTACCCTGCCACATATTTTGTTAGTCTTTAAGGTGCTACTGGACTCTTGCGCTTTTCTACTACTACAGACAGACTAACACAGCTACCCATCTTGATCTATATCCCCCCCCCCATATATATAATTTAGTACAGTTGGGTCTCCATGGATCCATACACTTGATTAATATGATTTTCATCCCTCTTTTTGAGGAGGAAGAATCCCATAAATTGGGCCTGTGAGATTCACAACTCTTCCTTACACTCTGGGAAGTTGTTCATGGGAATAAAGATCCGTTTTAACCTGAATGATTAGTGTGGTCTAATTAGTGCTTGTCAGGGTCGGAAACATTCTGAGAGTCCCCCTAGCAAGAAGGAAGTTCTTAACCTCTGAATTAGTAAATGCACCTGTTGTATCCTCCAAAGTTAACTTTTGCAATGCCAGGAGCTATTTCCAGATGCAAGAAAAAGGCGAGAGGTACACCTGTGTGCAAAACAACAACAAAAACAAATCTGAGACAACAGTCCCTTTAGCATGCACAAAAAAAATGTTTGACAAATTGTCTCATTAGTCCAGACCCAGATGTCACAGGTGGTCTTTAAACAGCTATTTTTGCATAATTTTGTTGTGGCAACTTCCAGGTAAAGATTCAAGATGGACCACTGCTCTAGAGTCTACATTCCACAATTCTATTTTGATGAGGGCTGCTAAACTGTAACCTGTGTAAACTATAACCCGGTACTTTAAATTACACCAGGGTATGGTTGGAAAGCATGTGATAGAGCCAGTGTCATATGGGTCAGCCAGGGCTCAGCGATAGTGAGGACTCCTCAGGAGAAGAGGAGCCCCATGTAGCCAGCCTTGAGTTAACAAAAGGAGCTGACCAGCAGAAAAATGAGCTTCAGTCTTGTCAGGATTCACAGCCAAAAGCTGGTGCAGAGCCACCCACACCCTCCAGCCCTGATTCAGCAGGTGAACCTCAGTTGGCCGTTCCCAGCCCACAAGTATCACCCATACCCTTAGAATACTGCAGACGAAGGGTGAAAACAGAGCTACAGTTAAGACAGCAATGTGCACGCCTCCTGGCCCGACGCCAGCTGCTTACTGATAACAGAGATGAGTAGTTGCAGGATTGCTTCTGAGCAGCTGGCTGTAAGCATGACCCTTAGGCATGGGGCTATAAAAACCAGCCAAAAGAGGCTGTTAGACATGGACATAACACATATGATATATGCTAAGCCACCGCCTCTGCCTTGCCTACCTTCTGGACCCATGACTTTGGGCTGTGAACAACTCTGCGTTGCTTGACTTGACCCTGGACTGAATGGCTCTGCCTTGCCTTACTTCCCGCACCTGATACTTGGAACCTGCAAACCAGTACAGCCACCTTATTGAAAACAGGCAGAACTGGGTCTGGTCTGTGCTTGGATAGGGCACCCTCTGGGAACCCTATCTACACCACCCTGACTTCCGTAATGGAAGAAAAGGGGCTATGTGTAAATAAATCATTCAGGAGGCCAAAGAGCTACAGTTTCTCTTGCCATTTGCTCCTAGGTTTGCGACACTCCAGTAGGGCCATAGCTAGCCCCCTCCTTAACTTTCAAGGCCCCCACCTAATCTTACAGCTCTCCCTGCCTTCCTTGCCATCAATGCACACGTGTGAGGCATACCACAGCCTGTCCTCTCAGCTTCCATTTCACCTGCCTCAATTAAAACATGCAGGCATGACAGCCTTTTTGTGGTGGGGGTGTGCTGCCCCCAGCCAGCGTTAATGTACCTTTAAGAGTAGTTGCACCTGGGAATTGGAGTCCACAGTTAGGGGTTCCAGAAGCTTCCCTCTGACTGGCTCATTAAGGGTAATTTCCTGAGCTCAGAGGCGCAAAGATAGGAGTTTTATTGTTCTTTTCCTTTTCTTTGTCCATGAACCCTTACCGCAAGGAGAGGGGAAGCCCATCTCTTTTCTCACCACGGCCATAGGATTGACCTACTCTTTTTTTTTTAAACCCCCGAAGGGGTATTTTTATTATTTTTTAATGAGACTACAAAACTACAAAGAAAAATATAGGAAGGGGAACTACATCTATGGATAAAGGAAAGATACCCACACTAACTAAAACCCCAAGAGTGGGAGATCACATCCGTGTTAAACTAAATATTAATATTCAAAGTGTTAGTAAAACAATATACTTGTAGAGTTCTTGTTTTTC
>NW_015168067.1:492711-500913 GCF_001447785.1 Gekko japonicus
ACCTTTAGATTCTTCCCCCGATCCCAGCTGATGTCTCAGGAATTCTTTGGCTTTGAAGATGGAGTCTATCTTCTCCCTTTTATCGTTGATTTTAAAGATGACACCTTCAGGAATCGCCCACCTGTACTGTATTCCATTTGTTTGAAGAAAAGAGATTAAATCCTTATAACTCTTCCTCTTTTGACGAATTTCAAATGGAATGTCTTTTAAAGTCTTGATGATTGTATCCCCGAATTTCAGTGGAGTTGCTGAAGTTGCCTTTAATATGGCATCTCTGGTCTGTCTTCTTGCAAATCTGACCACAATCTCTCCAGGCAGGCTATTTTTTTATATATATAATTGGAGTAAGCCTGATAAACCATCTCCATATCTTTTATTATTTCTTCCACTGGTAAACCTGTCACTGGAGCAATAATCTCGCCCAGAGTCTTCTTCAGATCTTCTTTTTCTGTTTCAGGAACTCCCTGGAACCTGAGAATCATATTAGCCTTTTCCATTTGCAGCTGTAAGAAACGATTTTCTTGGAGATTTTGTTTCGTTTCAACTTCTCCCATTCTTTTCTTCATCTTCCTGCTTGAGGTGTCCATCTCTGTAACTTTCTCAGTCACAAGCTCCACTTTCTTTTCCATTCCTGCCAGCTGGTGCTGTTGTAAAGCAAAGTTTTGGTTTAACGAGGTCAGTTGCTGGTTAATACCATCGAGTTGGTCCATCACTGGCTTGAGCATATCCACTAACAACTTCATGACGTCAGCTCCCTCTTCCAGCCTCAGGCTCTGACTACCCAGTTTCACTTTAAACTTTCCTCAGGATGCCACCATTTTCCAACTTTGTTTACACTTTCAAACCACTTCACCCGGGCTCGAAGAACTCGTCAATTTGCTATCTGCGCTCAAGTAAGTCTCTCAAAATACACGCGCTATTTATTTCCTCCCGCTCCCCCTCGATACATTTATCTGTCCATGCACTTAAGAGGCGTCCCTCTTTGCGCTCCGCTTTTCCCATGGGGGTGTGTGTGTGATCCGCTTATCAATTAGTCCGTTTACTTAGAACTCACGTTCATTTTTGGTCATATTTCTGACCTTGCTCACATCAATCGTTGTTCCACTCGGTCTCCTGTGCTTGTCCCGGTCGAATTAGCTTGTGCCCGAAGGCCACACATCGGCAGGACCGTCAGAGCGGAGGGAAGCCTCGATTCTCCGGCAGCAAGCCATCAAAGCTCAAAGCTCTCTGGCCTGGAGCCTTTCACAAAGGCTCCGTGGGGATGCCACTTGAGGTGGCACCCCTCCATGCCGATGGTGTGCTAATCGTCTCCCCAAGGTCTGGGGAGAACGACTGCCATTGACAATCCACAAACCGGAAGTCCCCAGGTGAAGGTGAACGGCAATCCACAGACCGGGAGTCCAGGATTGACCTACTTTTAAAGGTACATTAACGCTGGCTGGGGGCAGCACGGGGGGCTTCCTTCTTCCCATTCCCATTGGGCTGGCAGGACCGAAGATGGGGGGGAGGTGCTGCCCAGGAGCTTCGCTCGGGAGCATTCAGAGGGTTTGGGCCCACTGCTGGGAGAGGCCCAGCCCTTCCTCCCCCATCTGCTCTGTTTCCCAGTCCTGTCCCTGCGTGACTGGTGGGAAGCCCCGGAGCACCTCCGCAGTGCCCCAGGAGTCTTTCTGGCTCCTGCTCAGTCCCTCTCTTTTTCCTTCCCTCCCAGGGCAGTGGAGCCTGAGCTCAGAGTAGGGGGCCTGGCTTGGGTACGTGTTTGACTGGGATGCTGACGAGATCTTCCATGTGGGCCTGGAGCACAAGGAGGCCATCTGGCAGCTGCCCTTGTTTCAGGAGTTCACCAGCTTCCAGGTCAAGGGTTTGCTGGGGGACCCAGCCATCTTCCGCTCCAACCTGGACTTGTTTATTTTTCGTGATGTCATGCCCCCCCCAGTGCCCCCCAACCAAAAATCGTCTAGTTATGGGGCTGTGCTCCAGCTGGGGCCTGGAGATCTTCCAGAATCACAACTAATCTCCAGACTACAAAGATCAGTTCCAGTGGAGAAGCAGCTGCTTTGGAGGGTGGACTCTATGGCTGAGGTCCCTCCCCTTCCCTCAGACCCACCTAGGATTGCAAAGTCTTACTTCCTCACCAGTGGGGGGGGGGGGCGGGAGGGGGCTTTTCCGGGACTGGGGGGGGAGGCACCATGCTTGCCATGATGACATCGTCATGCAGAAGTGATGTCATCATGTCAAGGCTGTTTTGCGGCAATGCTGTGGTATTTTGGGCAAAATGGTAACCATAGATGGGGGCATCACACCAGGTCATGGCTGTTGGGGGCAGGGCTTCCCCAGCAGGCAGGAGCCCGCAAAATCGATGGATTCCCCCACTCCCACCTAGGGCTGGCAACCCTAAACCCAGCCTCCACCCCTCTAATCTCTAATCTCCAAGAATTTCCACCCATAATTAGCAATCAGTGGAAGGCAGAGGGGTAGAGACATGGAAGGGTGGCTGCTGACGATGGTATGACATCACTTTCAGGAAAACTCAGTCAAAACCATAGAGTTTCCATGATTCACAGAGAGGACTAATGTCACTTCCAAGTTATCCTCATAGAAGTCTTAAATAATTACTAAAAATGTAACAGTGGTGGCAACTCTACACATAAGCATCTGTACAAGGTATCCAAATATCTAAAAACATGTCCATACACAATTGTCTATATTTCATATGTTCGAACATTGATAAGGTTTTAAGGACTTCCATCAACTGGTTTATGGAAGGTGGGCATTTATATCTTCGGTGTTGTAGTATAAGTCTTTTAGCAGGAAGTGGGAGCTGGGTCAGGTTTGTAAATCCTGTTTACATTCGTTCACTGTAATGTGTGAAACAGGCTTTTTTTGGGGGGGGGGTATTGTTGAACACAATCCAGTCGTCTTGATTCATTGTGGAAAAACATGACTGGCCTCTGTTCTGTAGTTTGTGAGGTTCTCAGAGGTCATTTCGGGGGGGATCGCGGGGGATCGCAGTTCCCCCGGGTGAGGTACAGGGGGCGGGGCACATGACGAAGCCCCGCCCCCTGCTTCCGGCTGCCCCGCTTCCGGCCCTCATTCAGCCAGGAGGAGGCAGGAGAAGAGGGAGGGTAAGTTGCTTCCTCCCTGCCTCTCCCCACCCCTGCCTGCCTGGGGCCAGGGAGGGCCTTCGCGGGGCTTCCTTGCACTCCCACTGGCCTTGCAGGTCCACCGCCGGGCCCCTCATGGGGCTCGGCAGTGGAGCTGCAAGGCCGGCGGCGGCCGGGACCATTGGGGGCGGGGGGTGTGGCCTTATGACACACTTCCGGTGATGTCAGGGGGTGTGGCATATGCTAATGAGTTATGCTAATGAGTTCCCCTAGCTCTTTTTCTACAAAACAACCCCTGGAGGTTCTCCAGAAGAAAATAAATTAAACCACTATTTCCCTTTGATCAACATCTTCTCTGTGTCCGTCTTGATATATTCCTGGATAGAAATTGGACTTGATCTGAGACCAGTTTTGAGAAGGGGATGAGGGAAGTGATTGATTGGCTAGGGCTGCAGTGCACACCCCCCCCCAAAGCCTGTTTGCAAGCTCTGTTGTTACAGCTCTTAGTGGTTACTCTGTCTTTACTCCCGTTTCATCTTTGGCCTCGCAACTGGGATTCCAAGCATTCCCCCATCGCCCCACTAAAGGGCATGTTTGACCAGGGGACTTCCAGTTGCTGATTCTTCTTTTAACAGATATTGCCTGTTAACTGATCTAAATTCACATAGGCACCAAAACGATACCATGATTAGGTTCAACCATTTTGTTCACAATGTGATACTGCAAGCTTTCGAACGGCACAGAATTCTTTCTCATGGCGAGTACTTAAAAAAATGTGAAACTGAGAAATATATTTCTGGGAGTCAGAAAAGCTTCATCTTTATGGCCCAAGAAAGAGCAGCTAAATCTCTCATTTTAAGAGGGGGGGGGTGAGCGAAGAATTTGCATAATCTGATTAACAGGGGATTATCCAATGGCTGCTGAACAGCCTCCGTGTGCTTGAGCGACAAATCTTTACTATTCATAGCTCTCACCATGCTGGAGAGAGACTGCACCTGCAGTGCGACCAGGGGCCCTTCAAGAAGCGGGGGGGGGGGGGGGGGGAGATAGAGCCACGAGGGAGGGAAGGTGGCCGTCAGACATGTGCAGGTTTTGTGTGTACACAGCTTTTAATTGATCTGCTTGGATTAGTTTTTTGGAGCTGCGGTGGCTCAGGTGGTTAAGACGCTGAACTGCAGGCTGTGGAAGGTCGGTAGTTCAGCAGTTCAAGACCCGAGTGGGCCGCATGACGGAGTGAGCTCCCGTCTCTAGTTCCAGCTCCTGCCAACCTAGCAGTTCGAAAGCAAGAAATTGCAAGTAAATAAATAGGTACCACTTCGGTGGGAAGGTAACAGCATTCTGTGCGCCTTGGTGTTTAGTCATGCCGGCCACATGACCACGGAAACGTCTTCGGACAGCGCTGGCTCTTCGGCTTTGAAACGGAGATGAGCACCGCAACCCTAGAGTCGGACTCGACTGGTTTTCGAGCAAGGGAACCTTTACCTTTACCTTTGGATTAGTTTAGAGGGTCCCAGGATAAGAGTTTGGGGCAGTTTATGCGCTGGGAAGAAAGCTAGGTTCTCTGATAGGGATGCCAGCCTCCAGTGGGGCTCCAGAATTACCACTCATCTCCAGACTACAGAGATCAGTTCCCCTGGAGAAAATGGATGCTTTGGGGGGGGGTGGACTCTGTGAGACTGGACCCCACTGAACTCCCTGCCCCCCCCCCAGGAGTCCATCCTCATATTTCCAGGAGTTTGCCAACCTTGGACTGGTAACCCTACCCCCCCCATCCCTTGCCAGAGGCCGGGGGGCCCTGGCAACCCTACGCTGTGATAATCTAGAGACGTGGGCTCAGTTCAGACATATTCTTGGGCAGCAAGTGGCCCATGCATTTCCAGGCCTTCTTGCCCATAAACTGTGAAGCATGTGTGTTGTGTACTAGCTGAACTGCACACGCGGCGGCCCGACAAACTAGTGAAGCTTCGCTACCAGGGACAATAGAGTCCTAGGATCCCAAAACCCACCAACCGGCGAGTAGGGATTCTAAAGAGAACCTATAAGATTGTAACTCTTGTATATAGCCTATCACGGGTGTGGGGGGGTGTAATGGGTGGGGTTGTAAACGGACATATAAGCAGCCTGCGGGCTAGCTACTGTATCTCTTTTTTTCCCTGAAATCACTTAAGTCAAGTATGAGCTGAAATCACTCAAAGATCCGTCAGTCTCAGTACTTTTTAATGTGCTTCATTTGCAGGTCAGTGCATGTGGAAGCATGATGCTACTCCCCCCTCATTTCTGAGGGGGGGGGAAGAATGAGGCAAAGCCATGTGTCCAGGCCTCCACTTGGGATGCCTGTGTAATATCAGAATAGAATAAGAGCACTGCTGGATCAGAACAGTGGTTCCTATAGTCTGCCTTTTCCACACAGGGGCCAACGAAAAAGGGCACAGCGGCCAAGTCCCTCTGATGTTGCCTCCTAGCACTAGTATACAGATGTTTTGCTGCCTCTGGATTTGGAGGTTCCCTTCAGTCATCCTGGCTTGTAGCCATTAATGGACCTGTTCTTCATGAATCTGCCTAATTCCTACCTATGCGAGTTATTGCCCAACATTACATCCACCAGCAAGGAATTCCACGACTTAATTACTTGTTGAATTAGGAAGTACTTCCCATTTGAGTTTCCTGAATCGATTATCCATCAACTGAACTGGGTGCCTCCAAATTCTGGGTAAGTGAGAATAAGCTCTCTCTACCCACTCTCTTCACCCCATGCGTAATTTTATAAACCTTGTATAATTTTATAAACCTCTTTCACATCCCCCACCTTATTGTTTTCACTAACCTGAAAAAGCCCTAGACTTTTCTCTTAGCCTTTCCTCATACGAAAGTTGCTACCTTCAGCAGATTATGGTTTTCTCACTGCTTGTTAACCTCAGGAAAAGTCCTTTCTAACACTGTGTTTGAGCAACTGTTAAAGGCACAGGAGCAGGTACTGAGGGACAAGGTAGCAGCCCTTGTCAATCTCTCACTTTTCTCCTCAACCGAGAGACCCCCAAACAGCTAATACTACAAACAACAGATATAGGAGAAGAGGGGGAAAGGCTTCTGAAAGAAGACGGGTCTCTTTTTTCTATGTGCCAGATCTTCCACCCAGGTCTGGGTTTTGACCCTCAGGCTAAGAGCCAAAGGACAAGAGACCTCTAACTTATTGCTCTGGGCATGCCCAGGACTTAAATACCTGTGAGCAGAGGAGAAACAAACTCAGCCAGATATTGTTCAGCTGCTGTAACCAGTTATCAGGCTCTTTCCCACTTCCTCCCTTGCCAGAACATACACACAGATGAATAAAACAAGTTAATGACAATGACCACTAAAGATATCCAAAGTGCAGGATGTGTCTTAGGAATGGAAGCACTTTAATAGAAGCACACACAAGCAAACTGAGGAAAATTCCTTTAACTTCCCCCCATCTTTACTATTTTTTTAAAAGCCAGTGGAGAAAATTCATTTTGCGGGTGGGAAATCTGACTTTTCTAACTTTTTGAAAAGAAAGAGAACTATCAGACATAAAAAGAACTGTGGTTTTTTAATACACCCCCATTATTTTTCACCCTTCCTCATGGCTATCCAGCTCTTTGTGAGCCACAAAAAGATAAACCCATGTTATCTGGAAAAATCCTCAAGGAAAAAAAAACAGTATAGGGGAAAGAAAAAAGAGAAAAACTGCAATCCATCCTATGTTGTTGTTGTTGTTCAGTCGCACAGTCAAGTCCGACTTTTCGCGACCCCATGGACCAGATCACGCCATCCTATGTACTTGGGAGCAAACCTTATTAAATGCAGAGGGGCTAGGAAATTGTGAGTAAACAGATCTATGTTTAGGGTTAGGCTACACAAAAATAGACCATAGTAGCACAGCATGAATTTATACCTTCAAGGTTTAGAATTCAGGCTGAATGCCCAGTAGTAGGCCACCTGCCCTCTTCTACCTTTTGAACTGGAGGAGATTTCCTCACCAACAATTTTTGGGAAAGTACTGACTAGGAGAAGTGGTTTCCCTGAAGCAGGGCCAGCCCTAGGATAAATAGCACCCCGGTGAAGAGTGCCTTTTATGCCCCCTCCCTCCAGTCAGCTGTGCAATACTACCACAGAAGACACTTACTGCTCACTGTATGGATCTACACAGAGCCCTCAGTGATGGCAACAACTCTGACATCAGTGGTCCAGATCTTTATTTAGAGTTGGGCCATCTCCGGCACATTCTGCTTCCTGGAAAAGGCTTACCAAGAGATGACCTGCAGAGAAAATGGCTGCTCTTTGGACTCTATGGCAGTATACCCCCCGGGCCCTCTCCAAGCTCCACCCCAAATCTCCAGGAATTTCCCAACCCTACTTGCAGTACATCCATGATACTGAAATGAGTGATGTCTGGGTATTACTATGAATTCTCCTGACATTTCCAGTGACTGTTGTCAATGGTAAACATAGTTTCTCAAAGCAGAAGCTCATCAAAACATACTTACAATCTACCACGGGAGGTGAGAGACTCACATCACTTGCTAGCCTATCCATCAAGAATGACATTGTTTAAAACCTTGACCTCTCAACCACTGTACTAGAGTTTGCAAAGCTTGAAAAGCCCCATTCTGAGCAATGACAGTGGACTAGACAACACAACTATCCCACTTTATTATATTTTGAAACCTTTGTAACAGAAGGTTTCAAAAGCAGTATATAACACAGGAATAGGTGGTTCTACTATCAATATTTTTGTTTTCCTTTTTGGCAAGTATTCTTCATTTAGAATATACGTTGCATAAATAAAAAACATAGGTGAAAATAGTGTTAAAGAGCTGACAAGTTTTCTAACCATTATGCCAGGTTATGAAATGTGTAAAATAATTGTTACTTGTCATGTAGACAGGGGTCATTTAGTAGAAAAAGAGGTGCAGGAGCTCATTATCATAACTCATTAGCATAACTTATTTGCATATGCCACACACCCTGACATCACCAGAAGTGTGTCAGAAGGCAACACCCACCGCTCAGGCTCCATAGGCATGTTTTGGATGGCTAGCTATGGGGGGGGGGGACATGCATATCTGTCCTTGCAGAGGAG
>NW_015168067.1:502037-530018 GCF_001447785.1 Gekko japonicus
GGCAGCAGGGCGGAGGTCAGAGTGGTATCAAAAGTGAAGCCATGTGTGATAACTCATCCTAGAGGGCAGCACATTGTGTTCTGTCATGAAGTCGAGAACTGGGAACCAGGTACCTACAAATTTTTCATAAGTTTTACCGGAGCTGTTTTGTAATCGATCTACTATATTAGAAATTTTATTCATCACAAACTGGTCCCAAATCTTGTCATACCAGGATGTCAGAGTAGGAGGAGATGGAGATTTCCAATTTGCCGCAATCGTGAGCCTGGCTGCCGCCAGAAGAATGGAGGTAAGTATTTTTTTGGAGTCATTTCCAACTGATGAATCCCAGAGATTGAGCAAAGAGAGCTCCAGAGTGACAGGGAGTGTTTGTTGCGTGATGTTGTTGATTCGGGAGAATATGTCCTTCCAAAATTGCTGAATGACTGGGCATTCCCACCAGCAGTGTAAATACGTTCCAGGAGATCCACAATTTTTCGAACACATAGGATCATACTGAGGGTTCATTCTATGCAGCCTTTTGGTGTAAGATACCACCTGTGTATAATCTTGAAGGAATTCATCCTAATATTGTGAACCCGTGAGGAGAATGCCGGAGAATGCCGGAGAATTCCATATGTCAAGCCATTGTGATTGTTGCAATTCTGTTTCCGGCAAAGGGAGGCACTAAAAATTGCTGCTGCTGCTGCTTTTTCCACTGATGGGGAAAAAGCAACCCAATCAAGGTATTGCGGCATGAACTGGATGGTATTGGGCTCAGGAATCAAGTTGGGAAGTGTATGCAGAAAGCGAAACTCAAGGTCCCTCCCACAGCATTTCGTTAACACTTAGAAGATGTTCAAAATGGTTAAAAAAAGAAATCCCCTGTGACAGATCATGTTTAATATCTCACTGGGTAGATGCTACTGCTACATAGAGCCTGACTGTTTTTACAGTCTCGTGATGATTCACGTTTCCTTAAGGGACAGAAATTCAAATTCAGTGTAGGGTTTTTTTCTGTCATGCTTCCTATTTGTGTCATATCTGTGAGCTGACTGGCTGGTTAATACTGCTTTCATTGGAAAGAGCAAGAGTCCAGTAGCACCTTAAAAACTAACAAAATTTGTGGCAGGGTATGGGCTTTAGTGAGATACTGCTCAGCACTGGTGTCTTTTTCATTTGTTTAAGCAAACTAAAATCAAATTATGCGCTATAAAGATAATCCAGCTGAAATCTCTGTTCTGCTTTCAATGACTGAGTCTTAACATTAGATGAGAGAATTCCAGATGAAAGTATGGTGTAGTGGTCAGAGTAGTGAACTAAGAACGAGGAGACCTGACTTCAGTTTCCCCTTCTGACATACAGCTCACTGAGTGAACTTGAGCCAGTCACACATACTCAACCTAACTTGCCTCATGGGGTAGTGTTGCCAGCCTCCAGGAGCAGCCTGGAGACCTCCCAGAATTACAATGTTTATCCAGTCTACAAAGAACAGTTCCCCTGGACAAAAATGGCTGCCTTGGAATATGGATGATATGAGGGCTGATATCATGATATCATGTCCATGCTGAGGTTGGCTCCCTGTTCAGGTGTCTGTGTTCTGTTTTAATTGTTTTATATGTGTGTGTGTGTTTTAAAGCTTGCTTTATTGTTCACCTCCTAAGTTAGATGGTAAGGAGACTTAATTAAAAAAAAAGAAGTAGCAGGTGAAGATGTCCTCCTCACCCACACTGGCAGACCATTCCAAATGACTGGGCCCACCACAGAAAGGGCCCATAAATCTCCCTGTAGCTGCATGGTCAGTCCTAAGGGAAGGCGTGTTTAGAGGAGGCTGTCTGAGAAATATAATTAGTGCAGTAAAATATGAGAGAGATGCAGTTTAAAAAATATGAGAGCCCTAGACCATGAAGGGCTTTAAATAACGAACACTTTGAACTGGGCTCCGATAAGTAACCATATGGAACCATATCGTGAATTTTGTTTTAGTTATTTTGATGATTATATGCAGAAGGAAACTTCCCCATCTGGCAAACGTATCAAAGTGGTATGGGTTTCAGCCATCATGTACATTATGCTGTATGGACGGAGAGGGCATATCTTATCAAAGTAGCAAGTAGATTGGTAGGGTTGCCAGCTCTGGGAAACTTCTGGAGATTTGGGGGCGTTGCCTGAGGAGGGTGGAGTTTTGGGAAGGGAAGGAGCTAAATGGTAGTTGCCATTCCCCAGTGGGGACAGGGGGTCTCCCCGCTCTTGCCAGCGGCCAGCGGTAGGAAATTCCTCCCACCCCCCAAGCAGCGATGTCGTGTTTGATGCACTGACATCACCCAGAAGTGACATAGGCACGTCAGTGACGTGGCGGGGTGACACTCTGGTTTTTGGTCAAAACTCTGTGGTTTGAGGGCAATTTTACAATAGAGTTCTGCCCAAAAACCAGAGTGTCACCCCCGACGTCACCGGCATGCCTACGTCACTTCTGGGTGATGTAGGCATGTTGTGCGACATCCCCACCCACTTCCAGAATGCCCCTCAATCCCCCCACTGGCACGACGATCGAACCTGGCAACCCTACGAAGTGGGGATGTGATGCCATAGAGTCTGCCCTCCGAAACGTGCATTTCCTCCAGGAGAACTGGTGTCTGTAGCTTGGGGATCAACTGTAATTTCAAGAGAAGACCATACCCCCCGCCTGGAGGTTGGCAACCCTTAATTGCCTGTGATTTATCATTTATGCGAAATTTGCTGTTATCCAGAAAGAACTTCATTTCAGTGTGTAGGGGAGAGGAGTCTGTCATGAATTTAGATTACAAATTATACAGAATTTGTAAGAATTATAAACTGAAGATGACTTTTGTCATCTCTCTAGCCATGTTCACATGCTGTTTTTGTAAGAAAGGAGAGGAGAATTCTCATGAATCAATGCTGATGGGTGCAGAATGCATTAAAGACTTAATTTGATCAGGGCTACCACAACTATCATGGGCCTGAGGGTTGTCAGGGCCACCCTGGCGACCAAGGGGAGAGCAGAGGGCAAGGGCATGGGGGGCCCCTGTCGACATAATATAACTTGCAGGAAACTCTGAAGTGATGTCCGTCAAGAAATTAGACATTTGGTCAATTTCTTGTTTTTTCCACTAAACATAGGTAGGCCTTATAATAAACTCTAGGCCTTTCAGTACCTTATTTTAAGAGTCCACCTACCAGGTTAACTGTTATTGAAACTCATTCTGCAAGTGATCAACCTTGCAAGGCTGATTTTCCTAATTAATTCCCAGTAAGGTTAGAAGCTTGCTCCTTGGCTTCTGACTGTGTGGGTAGTTCAAGGGGCTGGTGGCAGACTACCAATTGGGATGTGTGTGGACGCACACCCCAGGGTTTTGTGTAATTTTGTACTCTGCCTGCCTGTACCAAGAATCCCCTAGATTGGAGATTCGTGACAATGTCACTCCTCTTTATGAAATGACAATAGAGTTTTCACCAATTCCTAGAGAGGACTGACATAATTTCTGGGTTTCCTGCAAGTGATATCATGCTTTCAGCCAATGGCCAGATCCCCACATCCCTGCTCCCTGGCCCTCAGAATTGTCAAGAACTCTCTGGTTCTGAATCCCAATCATTGTGGACCTCTAGACAAAGATTAACAATTGGGGATCGGGAGGGACAATGATGTTGCTGTGCATCTTCTGCTGACCAAACCTGCTTTGTTGAGTATGAGCTTTCCAGGAAAATCATACCAAAGCAAGTTTAGGGGAAGACACAATAAGGCAGGGTAAAATTCAGAAGGTAGATGACAGCACAATGTTATTTTGTGGGAATCCCAAAAATGAGAACAAGGTAGAGCCATTCATGTGAAAACATATCTCTGATTCTCTTGGTGGGGCAAATAGCTCTTCAAGGAGTGGGGAGAGACAGAGATTACAAAAAAGTTTCCCATACCAGTACAAACTGGAATTTTCCATTGCTGCCATATTTACTATTTTGACCTATACAGTACAAGCCTAAGCAGAGATATTCTTTGTTCTAACCCTGTTTAGAGTTACCCTCTTAGCCACTGTGGTGGCTAAGATTTTCACCAGTGCTGATTTACTCCAGTCTAAACCTGTTGATTTAATTGGAGCAACGCTACATAGGACAGCTATAGATTGATTACGGTTATAAACAACCATGATGCTCCAACTTTTTGGTCCTTGATTAATAAGGGCCTTGATCACGGCTCTAGATTACGCTGTCATATTTCTCCTAGTGTTTGGGAGAACTATTTTGGAGAGATTTTCAGCTCTACTACTTTACCTGCTGATACTAGTGTACATAGGCCCCTGCCACACGGCAGGGAAACCACGAGGCAAAAGCGCGGCTAATAGAGCCGCTCCAACGTTGAGACACTGCGGCGGGATCCCACGGATCCCCTGGCTGCAGCGCCTCTTCTCCCGCCGATCCCACGGCCGGCTTGGGGCACTCCAGACGGCTGCAACCACCTAGATAGGTGGTTCGTTTTTGCAGCGGGGGATCGCCATTTGGGCCGGATCAGGGACGGAGACCGCACGCTCCCCAGATGTTGAGGTGGGATCGCGTCCGTTTGCTCCGCCCCTGTTCCGTTCCGCTCCCGTCCCAAATGGGCTCGTATGAACGGGGCCATAGTTTATCAGATAATCTCCCTTCCTGGCCTCCAATAACGGGGAAAGAAATAGCTAGCCTTATTACCAAGCTTAAAACTGGGAAAGCACCTGGCCCTTATTATATACTAAATGAACTCTTTAAGAGTAATATTCTAGGCTGGAGTAAGATCTTGGCTCCCTTTTTTCCCAACATTTGCCATTCTGGCTTTATACCGAAATCTTGGTTAAATTCAATAGTTCCGATACATAAAACAGGTGATTATTCCAAACCTGACAACTACAGACCAATTCGTCTGCTTTCTTGTGTGGGCAAATTATTTACCTCCTATTTATTGATTAAATTACGGACTTGTCCTTATGCCCTCTCAGATTGGTTTTAAGAGCCAGACTTCTACATAGGACAGCACCATAATTCTTGTGCAAGGCTATGAAATGATTGTGAAGTCTAAAATTCCATTCTAAACTAGAAAGGTTGCGAAGTTTGAAAATAAGGTCACTCTGGTCACGTGTTCACGGATTTTTATTTTGGCTACAGTTCCACACCTTTACTATCCAGAGTTTACTAGCTGCAAAGTTTTGCCACTCACCCCAGCAATGTCCTTAGCGTTCCTTCCCATCTCTCCCTCCTCCGTCAGACCTGCATAGCAAAGCCTTCTAACCCCCCCTCCCCCCATATTAGATATTCCGGTTAGACTATCTCACTACTGCAGACTGTGGATAAATAATGATCTAGAAGAGGTTACACAGCGGAGGTGCTTTTGGCAACTTTCCAATGTAAATGACATGGAAATGAGACTTCTGCAAGGCCAAAAGACCCCATTGCAATAGTGTGGCGGGGGAGGGCTTTAGTTAACATAACACTTGTGCTAAATGAAGCAGTTGACACGGCTTTCAGAGGGTAGCGCTGGCGGCTTTAATTTACCATGAGAAAAGGCCCAGCCTCCAATTTAGCCCCGCAGGAGAGAAACTTGCAGTCTCAAGAATGCCTGGCTGGTCATTTTTTTCCAAGCCACTGAAATTTTAAGTGTCAACATTCTGGGCAGTGTTTCATAAATCCTCTTTATACATGATCTCTTAGTGAGATAGATTTCCAATTTTCCTTCACTGTTTGTGTTTGGGGAGCAGGCCACCGGGCTCTGTGAGGTTTGCTGAGATCCTAAGTCACAAAAACCAGAGGGGAAAAGCCCCACGGGTGCCAAAAAAGGATTGTTTTAAAGTCTTTGAATGGACACTGCATTTTGGGGATTTTCCAGCTTTTTTTCAAGGATTTCTTCCTTTTGCAACTCCTTGCAAGGAGAGCTGTTTTTCTTCTTTCTCACTACTTTTCCTGCCTTTCAGTTCTAAACAACAGTAAAATCTGCCTTTCTCTGAAGGAACTGGCAGTGTTGGGCCCTGCCTATCTGCGTTTAGCAGCTGAAGTTTTATCTGGCCTGGCATGAAGAAATGGGGGCGAAAAATTTGCCCTGTGCATTGCTGAGTGTCCAGATGTTATTAAAGAGACAGGAATAGAGCTATTGTTGAAAATAGGTATTTATACCACCACCCCTCTATTCTAGGTGTGTGCACAAAGCCCCCCCAGTATTTTTCAGGTTTGGGTATATCAGACCCCCAAAATATTGTTATATATTGATATTCCTGAATCCCAACATCAGTATTGTATTGGGATTCCAGAAATAATCAGTATCGCTGAAACTATTTGGCTCCATTATATCCTATGGGGACCATAGGGTATAATGGGTACTGGATCCCCAAGCTGCGGGGCTTCCTCCCATTTAAACCAAACAGCAGCGCCTGAAAGGGAGGGCTGAAATGGCTTCCCATGACTTGAGAATGGGAGGCATTTTAAAAGCCCCCCCCCCCGAGTCATGCCATTGGCTGCCATGCAACTCCCAGCAGCTTGGCTTTGCAAAAGCCTTTTAAAGGGAAAGCCAAGCCTCACACGAGGAACCTGGAAGTTTTGTAAGTTCACCCAAAAGGTGGGTGAACTCCCGCCGCTTTGGCAAGTCAAGCTGAGCCAGAATAAAAGCCGAATAATATCAGTTTTTATTTGGGCTCAGCTAGATCGGTAGCTGAAACAGATTAGAAAATCTGATTCAGCTGAATAAATACCTGAAAAATACGATAAGGTATTTTTCGGGTATTTATTTTGCTCGGTTTATACTGAATGCGCACCGCTACTCCATTCTCTGCCTGGTCGCCCATGTTCTCAGTCTGCTTCATGCGTCTGATGAAGTAGCTAGCATGATGTCATGGTTATTTTTAGCCTGTGATCCAGAAGACCCAGGCTTGAACTCCCACTCTGCCATGGAAGCTTGCTGGGTGACATTTGGCCAGTCTCACATTTTCGGCCAAACCTGCCTCACGGGGTTGTTCTGAGGTCAAAACTGAGGAATGAAGAACAATGTTGTCAGCTAAGGGATCCCCAACCTTTTTGAGCTTGTGGGCACATTTAGAATTCTGACACAGGATGGTGGACACAGCACCAAAATGGCTGCCACAAAATGGCTGCTGAAGGAGGCGGGGCCAGCCACAAAATGGTTTCCACAGCTTAACTCCAATAACACAGTGTAGATCCTTGTGCTGTGGTGGGAGCTGCTGCCAAAGCAACATTTTTTTTTAAATCTGGACTGCCAAACAAATCTCCAGTAGTCAATCAGAAGCCATGTTGAGGAAAAGCTCTACCTGGCCCCACCCACTTCCTGAAAACACTTGGCGGACAACAGATAGGTGTCAGCAGGTTCCATGGCACCCATAGACATTGCTTTGGGGACCTGTTATATGCCATTTTGCATCCCTATTGCAGAGAAAAGTCAGGTATAATCTAATGAACTTCCATAGGCTTTATTTATTATTTATTTAGGTTATACCTCACTCTTCTCTGCCATAGGAGCCCAAAATGGATTACAACAGGGTCCAACATTGCCAATTCCTTTTTACTAGCTGCAAAGTTTTGCCACTCACCCCAGCAATGTCCTTTCGAAGGGTCTCAGTAGGTCAGGCAGGCCAGTTCCTGACACTTACCTGGATGGCAATGAAAGCAAGCTGTATTGTTTGATAGTGTTGTGCCTTGGGTTGTCAGATTTTGAGGTGTACAGTTGTATAAATTGGCGGTGAATTATCATAAGAACATAAGAAGAGCCCTGCTGAATCAGATCAGTGGTCCATCTGGTCCAGCATCCTGTCTCACGCAGTGGCCAACCAGTTCCTCTGGAGGGCCAGCAACAGGGCACGGAGACCGAGGCCTTCGGTTGCCACAGTATGTCCTGAAAATCTGGGGGTGGGGGGCGGGATTTGTCTGAAGGAAAAATTCATTGTTCAAACGGCCAATTGCAGTGCCCTTCAGACTGCCCTAGAAAATGATTCGGTATGTCCTGAAAACCTGGGGGGGGGGGATTTGTCTGAAGGAAAAAATCATTGTTCAAACGGCCAATTGCAATGCCCTTCAGACTGCCCTAGAAAATGATTCTAAAGTTTCAGTTGGTACAAAATGCTGCTTCCAGATTTCTTTCTGGGGCTGGTTATAAATAGGGTTGCCAGCTCTGAGCTGGGAGATTTGGGGGATGGAGCCTGAGAAGAGCATGCTTTGGGGAGAAGAGGGACCCCAGTGGGATACGAGGCCCTGAAGTCCACCTTCCAAAGCCACCATTTTCTCCAGGGGAACTGTCATCTGGATATCAGTTGTGATTCTGGGAGACCTCCAGCCACCACCTAGATGCTGGCATCCCTAGCTATGGAGAATGCATCATGCTCAGTTGCATGCCTATTTGCTTCCTGGCTCAGTTCATGGTGCTTGTAATTACCTTTTTAAAGCTTTCTAAAAATGGTTTGGGGACTGGAATAGCTAAGAGTGCATTCTCTTGCATAACAGCTGAGATCTTTAGGGCAAGCTCTTCTCTATGAGTCTCTACCTCTGTAAGTAAGCTGGAGAGACATAAACGGTTTCCCACCATTCTGGGAATACCAGAATGGTGGGAAACCGTTTCCATGGTGGTCCCTCGCTTATAGAACTTGCTCCCTTACAGGTTCACCTGTAACTAGTGTGGCTAATTTCAGGAGCCTGGATAAAATGGTCCTTTGTACCCAAGCTCTTCCTCCCCCCAGTTCCAGCTGTATGAGGATGGTTGGGATTGCTTAATATAGAATGACTCTTTGCACATGCTCAGAGGTGCTTCATTCTTCATTACTGCAGCACGTAGCTGTGCCTCGACAAATAGTCCCATTCTTGAAGCCCCAGATCCTGAAGTCAAAAGCCTGGCTCTCACGAAAGCTTGCTGCTTTTGGTTCAGCTGTCCTTGCGAAAGGTCAAAGCCCTTCTAAGTTTTCTTCAAAGAAATGGGGGCATCCACACTACCATTTTGTGTGCTTATAATGGTTGTCCCCCCGTTCTTAACATGGGCTAAAATTCTAGTCGAGAAGCAGCAGCAGAATGAAAAGAATCTCCCAGGAGATACAGAATAAGCTCCCCGGATCGCTAGCACTAGTGGTGACACGCGCCAAACAAAGGAGCTGGCATTCTATAAATGAAGGAGCGGAGAGGGATCGGCAATTGGCTGGATTGTGAGGAGAGAAGCTCTTGCGTTTTGGAGCGGAGAGGCAGCAAAGTACTAGGAAGAGAGCATCCGACTTTGTTGCATGTGAATGCTTCTGTGAGATCAATTTGTATTGGCTTTGGCAAAGGTAGGTTATAAGGCTTGCTTGTTTTCTTTTTAAAACTAGCATTTGTGTGTGTGTGTGTGTGTGTGTGTGTGTAGAACTTTCCTGAGTGTGCATGCAACACTTTTCCAGGTTATACAGTGGTCTGTGGCACTGCCGTAGTTTGCTGGGGCTCCCTTTTTTACCAACTCTGGTTTTTATGACAGATTCAGAGCATGGGCATCCCTAATTTTAGTACATAGGTGAGTCTCAGCTCCAGCTATGCATGAACTATTGCTGCTTTACAGGTGACTAGAATCAGCAATGAAGTGCAGTTGTGTGTATGCCACTATTTTTGACACAGTTGTTGATATTGTGGAAGCTCTGCCGGCAGTGAAGCAATTCAGTTTTGTTCGCCTGGATTGCGTTTCATAAGAGGAGAACATGTGTTCTAAAGCGCCATGAAATTAAACCAGCCCTTTCTTGAGCTTTGCAATAATATGAACAACTTTTCAAGACTTTTTATCACCCATGGCATTAAAACCATACAGAAACACTTGCATCCGTCTGTTAAAAAATGCTGCCACACTGGAACAGGAGAGCGTTATACTTTCTTCATATTGTGTTACCCACAGCGTGGCATCTCCGTAGTATGGGAAAGCCACTTCCCTAAAATCATAGTTGCTTGACAGTGTTCGGATATTATATGTGTCCTCGCATTTTAGAATGGAAGGTAGTAAATGCGTTGCGTGCCTCTCAAGACATTTTACAATATTAATATAGCTTCACTGAGTATGTCAAAAGGTAGAACTTGAAAGGATATTTACTTGAAAGGAAGATGACTCTGAATGTAAGATGAACTCCCCCAATGTCATACACAAAACAAGAATTTATTACTGAATATAACTGTAAGGCAACCCACCCTTTTGATGGTATACCTGGAAAAACCCCTAGTCTTGCATTTGAATAAATACCATATACATCTGTAACTCTGTTCTCTGCAAGTGCTGTATCAGGCATTCTGATCATAAACATACTATGTGTAAATGAATCATCTTAGCATAGGATGTGTGTGTATTTGGAAGCTGTAGCAGGAGCTCATTTAATTGTCTGAAAGCTAACTTGATGGTTTCAGGCATGCACTTCTTTCCCTGTATGGCATGTTCTTTGAATGTGCATACCTAGGGCACACATACTAGTCTTTGAAAGCACTCCTGTGTGTGTATATACATGATATTTAAAACAGTAATTGTGAAAGATTACAATTCTGGATTTAATTCCACTGGAAGAGAGAAAAAATACCCATAGAAACAACAAGGAAAAAACAATATGAAACGTTCATTCATTTAGCAATGCATTATTACATGAACGGTCATGTGAACTTAATTAGTCCCTAATATATGCACATTTCAATTTCCTTAATATAAATATGTATCCTATTGATAAATGGCATGGTCCAGCTAAGTTTAAGTAGCTTTAAGTGCTATTTGATTTCAGTGGTAGAGGTTTAAGCATATGCTTAATTCTTGAATTTAAATCAATGCGATGTAAGAGCTTTATTCTGGCTGGATCTTGTCCATACTCTAATGGTTGAAAATCTCAGAATTCTTTTTCTTTCTTGTTATATTTTCCTGTGGACACTCCTCTTTAGATTCTAAGTACACTGCATGGTATTAAGTGTTATGTGCTACTTATAAGAAAATTAAAATAACCTTTTAAAATGAACTGTAACCAATGGGTAATCCTCTTTCAGACAATGGCTTTCTTGTCCAGTCCTATGTTTGTAAGTCGACATATTCAGAATTGGGGTCGGACAGTGCAATCTGATGCAGACTGACTCGTCTAAGCCTGATTTCCATGGGCATAGGCTGGAGTTACTCTCTCTCTAAAATCAGTTTGTTAATCTTGGATTACTGCTTATTTGCCTCAATATTCTAATTGGTATGATTGGGGTAATTCTTATATACTAGCAGACTTCATTAGGAGACCCATTGATTTACATGGAATGTAGTCTCATTGATGGCAATGGAAATTAATTTCACCATAATCACCCTAAATCCAAAATTCCACAAAAGCTCTTATGAAGCATTGAATCCGCTGCTCATATTGGAGCTCGATGTGCGTACTGGAGCCTTTGTTATGCGCATTGAAGCCTCTGTACTGGGGATGATGATTATAGTGTTGGCTTATAAATGATGCGAAATGCTAACACCTAAATAAATAAATAGAACGTTTTTGCCATGAGGACACGATATGCAGTGTAATCCTGATCAGATTTTCAGCCATTTACTTTAACAGACTCAAAAGGTCCTAACTTTGTTTATATTGCAATGTAAATGCGTGTTGTGAAAAAAACTGTATGCATAAGGAAATAAAGTTTATTTATACTGATGTAAATAAACTTAAGGGGGCTGTGGTGGCTCAGTGGTTAAGACACTGAACTGCAGACCGGAAGGTCGGTTGTTCAGCAGTTCCAGACCTGAGTGCTGCATGACGGAGTGAGCTCCTGTCTCTGGCCCCAGCTCCTGCCAACCTAGCAGTTCGAAAGCAAGAACTTGCAAGGAGATAAATAGGTACTGCTTTGAAGGAAGGTAACAGTGTTCCATGCGCCTTGGCATCTAGTCATGCCATCCACATGACCACGGAAACGTCTTTGGACAGTGCTGGCTCTTCGGCTTGGAAACGGAGATGAGCACCATGCCCTGGAGTTGGATTCGACTGGCTTTCGAGCAAGGCAAACCTTTAGTAAAGATAAAGGTTCCCTTGCTTGAAAGCCAGTCAAATCCGACTCTAGGGATGTGGTGCTCATCTCCATTTCCAAACCGAAGAGCCAGCGCTGTCCGAAGATGTTTCCGTGGTCATGTGGCTGGCATGACTAAACACCAAGGCGCACGGAACGTTGTTACCTTCCCACCGAAGTGGTACCTATTTATCTACTTGCAATTTCTTGCTTTCGAACTGCTAGGTTGGCAGGAGCTGGAACTAGAGATGGGAGCTCACTCCATCATGCGGCACCCGGGTCTCGAAGTGCTGAACTACTGACCTTCCACAGCCTGCAGTTCAGCGTCTTAACCACTTGAGCCACCGCAGCTCCCAAGGGAAACCTTTACCTTTACCTAAATAAACTTAAATAAAGTTTATTTACATCAGTACACATGAATTCACTGGAGTGAATGCTTTGACAGATTTGCCATAAAAGCAAATGGCCACACAGAGAATCTCTACTCCGTATAGAAGTAAGATTCTTTATTCGATCATATTTTTAAACGAGCCACTTGAAACGGAGCTAAAATTGAAATATCAATGCTGATTTGGGTTATCATACAAAGCATTTAGCCTCTTTTTGTAATGCTATCGTTACAAAGTAAAGGACTTTGTAATACTATCAAGTCTCAGCCAATTTGTGGCCACCCTGTAGGGCTTTCAAGGCAAGAGACGTACAGAGGTGGTTTGCCATTGCCTATCTCTGCAAAGCAACCCTGGATTACCTTGGTGGTCTCCCATACCAGGTACTAAGTAGGGCGGAGCCTGCTTAGAGCCCCAAATCTGATGAGATCAAGCTAGCTTGGGTTCCAGCTCTGGGCCCTAAAGGGCTAGAAGACTTCAAATAGGGATAAATGCAAGCCAGGCTTCAATTAGGGTTGCCCGCTCTGAAGATTTTGGGGGTGGAGCCTGCGAGGGTGGGATTTGCAGAGGGGAGAGATCACAGCAGGGGATAATGCCCTACAGTCCACCCTCCAAAGCAGCCATTTTCTTCAGGGGAACCGATCTTGATTGCCTGGAGATCAATTGTAATAGCAGGAGATCTCCAGGAACCACCTGGACGTTGGCAACCCTAGGTTCAATGCAGAACTTGAATTACAGGTCAAAGATATAGAAAACAGTAACCCAAAACATGCCTCTGAGCATGTACAGTGAACCCTTCTCTTATCACTGAATCAGACTTGTATCTAGATGATGTTACCCTAACGAGGATGAGGGAAAGGGGTGATTTCATTCCATTCTTGTCGTTGCTTCAGTCTCCCGACCATCATACCTCTCAACCAGTGATTCCCATGACCCCCACAGTCAGTTTTTTTGTGGATTGCAGGGAGCCGCAGGTAGCAAAGGGAAGTTGGAAAAATTCCATTACCATTGGCAGAAAGCTGGCAGGGTCTAGCCCTACATCTGAGATAACGAAGGCAGGGGTTACAAATCAGAGGATATGACCAGTCCTGCTCCTGTGCCTCTGTATGGAAGATGATGCCTAGCTTCAGTTGGTACCAGAGCCCTTGTGTGTGCTGTACTGAACAGGCAGAACTGGCTGTATTCTACCCAGAATGGTTTTATGTTGTTAGCCACATGATAGAATTTTTAAATTTCTGTTTTTATGATTCCTTGGTGGTCAGCAATTTGAATTGGTTTATAGTTTTGTTGTTGTTGTTGATGGTGTTGTAAGCTGCTATGAATTGGAAGCAGAGTGTTTTGCACATTTGTATGAATTAATAACGGAGTATTCTACCTATTCTACAGCTACCTATATGCCACCATATATGTTGCACTGTCAGGTGTTTGTTTTTGTGCTTCATTTTTATTTCATTGAAACTATTTAATTAAATTTGGTATAAGTACAGAGTACAAAACAAGTGTTGTATGGTGGGAGGAAACCTTATTCTGTTTCCCTCATGCAAAATGGCACACAGTATCCAAAACTACTGTCCATAGTTCTAGATTTAATGTGCTACTTTCTGATGCAAAACCAAGGAAATACCACAACTTTTATTCCTTCATGAAGAAATGTATGAGCCATAGAATACCCCCATGCTATGTTTCTAGTGAATCTTAAGGTCTGGATCTTACAAACTCCCAGTTGCTAAGGCTCCATCCATCAAAAGCAGCCTCCTCACTTTGCAGCAGGGAATCATAGGATTTCCTGTTGAAATTGTGTTTATGTTTATGAATTTCAATGGCTTCCCTGTGTAATCTGACATCCAATTACCATGTCAGATTACACAGAGAAGCCATTGAAATTCATAAACATAAACATAAACACAAGAAGAGAGTTTAAAAATAATTAGGGCATGGTTTCCTGAAAAACACAAAATGCTCTACATCTACATCTTACAATAGTACTACAGATAGGATTAGAATTTCAACAGCCAATCCAGATGCAAAAGAATCACCTCAGGAAAGCTCCTCCATTAGCATGTCGCAGCCTGGGGAACTCCTACAAGATAATGACTCAGCCCTACCCCACCTTCCTGAGTAGATATAAATCACCTGCCTACCATTTTTCTTCTCACTTTGACACAGAAAGTATTCCATCTTCCTGTGTTTATACCTCTGAGGATGCCAGTCACAGTTACTGGCAAAATGTCAGGTTCTACAGTGCCAAGACCACGGCCACACATCCCGGAAAATCTACAGCAACTAATGAACTCCGGCCGTGAAAGCCTTTGACAACATACTGGTATTAAAGTTGTGAGTGAGCAATTTGGCTACTGCATAAATTAGTTTGCTCTGGAGCCATCCTTTCCGAGCTAAGGCAAAAATGTGTGAGCCAGAGGCTAAAAAACTGTGAGCTAGCTCACACTAACTCACTAACTTAGAGGGAACACTGGTCAGGTCCTACAATGCCAAGACCACGGCCATACAGCCCAGAAAATCTACAGCAATTGCCTTCTCCTGCCGCTCGGTTTAGAATGGGTGGCAGAAGAGGACAGCCCAGCCAGCAGTCGTTTCCCCCCCCCCCAGAGAAATGAGACTTACAATAGAGATGAGTCTCATATTGCTAGACCCATGCCGCTTGGAAAAAAAAATAGTACAACAATGAGGGACACATTGATAAATGGTGAAAGGTGCAGAGTGGGTGGAACGACCTCAATGTGGATAAAGGAATGACGTTCGAGGGGCAGCAAAGGAGTGTGGGGAGGAAATTCGAGGGAATTTGCACACCTTTGAGCTACCTTCGGCTTGGAAGCTAAAGAAAGGGGAAATCAGCAAAAAACCCATTCTCACAAAACCCGAAACAGCAAACAGAAAGCAAACTGAATGCTGAAGGGGGTAAAATCAATGCAGAATGAAAAAGAACCCGATGGACACGCACCTGGCCATAAAAGTGAGGCAAGCACCTGCCCATAATAGGCCACAGAGAAGTGAGAAGTATGTGAGAAGGCTGAAGGTTGGGTTTCTTGAAAAGTGCTCACAGTCTCAGCTCTTCCCTACCTTCCCCCAAGTACCTCCCTGTAACCCCAAAAAGATGTGAATGCAGAGAATTTGTACTTCCAATCTTCTTCTGCTAGAAGAAAAGGAAGAGGAGGTTTGCCCTGATTGCCACTGCTTACTGCAACCCCCCCCCCACACACACACACATGCACACACTGGCTTTTCAGAGGCTGCAGGGCAGGGAGGTACTGTGGGAAGGGGAAGGTGGGGAAGATCCACTTCCCTTTGTCTTGTTCTTGTTGTAGTTTGTAGGATCCAGCTCCATGTATTCCAGAGAAGAAATAAACATGCAGATAGGACTGAAGTTTTGACTCTAATCTTGGAAATGGCTGCAGCTTTCAATGGACCAATTAAATATTGAAAGATTCCCAGGCCTCTTGAGCTTAAAAAAAATGCTGTGAAGAAGGTCCCAATGGGAGGCCAGGCTAGTGAGCTGTTTCAGATCTCTTATTCATGAGAAAAACTAATTTCCTTTGAAAAGAGGATATCTGAAATAGGCTGCCGGACAGGCCTTCCACTGAGATTTCCTTCACAGTATTTTCTCTTAACCTCAAAGGCATTTGGACTCTTCCAGCATAACTGCCCGATCAAGCACTGTAGCCCGGATAGGACTGGAGACTTGGATCCAATCTGCAGGCTTCTTTAGACTTTGGGACACGAGATCTTCTCTTATATTTCTCAGGTGTCTATATGGCTTTATGAGCACGTAAGTGAAGATGAGTCCTGTGAAAGGAGGAGTATTGGGCTAGCAACAAGTGCCTCCTCCCACAGGGTTGCTGAAAGGGGGGGAACCAGGAAGGCTGCCAAGTCCCGGTGGGTGCAGGGAATCTCCAGCCCCATGTTCCCATTACCCACTGCCACCCCATGCACCAGCGGGGGAAAACAGGGGGGAAAGGCAACATCACTGGTATGATGATGGAAGGTAGCTCTAGGAATTGCTGGAAACTCTGTGGTTTTACCATAGTTTCTGACAATTCCTAGATAGGTGTGATGTCACGTCTGGGTTTTCCCTGGAAAAACCTAATGGTGCCCCCATGTCCCTGCTTCCCAGACTCCTGACTCCTCCCACAGGGTTGCTGAGAGGGGGGGGAACCAAGAAGGCTGCCAAGTCCCGGTAGGTGCAGGGAATCTCTAGCCCCATGTTCCCATTACCCACTGCCACCCCATGCACCAGCGGGGGAAAACAGGGGGGAAAGGCAACATCACTGGTATGATGATGGAAGGTAGCTCTAGGAATTGCTGGAAACTCTGTGGTTTTACCATAGTTTCTGACAATTCCTAGATAGGTGTGATGTCACGTCTGGGTTTTCCCTGGAAAAACCTAATGGTGCCCCCATGTCCCTGCTTCCCAGACTCCTGCTGGCGAGTCATGTGATTTATTTTCAGATGATATTTGGGTTTAGCGTTGCAAATTCCTTGATATTTGGGGGTGGTGTCTGAGATGAATGGAGTTTGGGGATGGATGATGGTGGGGATGTGATGCCATAGAGTCCACCTAGGAATGCTACTTGCCCACTTCTGTTGGGAGGGCTCCCATTGATCCTCCCTGGTCCCCACTGGTGTCCGTATGGGCACTGGGGGGAAATAGGGAGGGGGAAATGGCATCGTGTTACAGTCTGTCATCATTTAACTGAAAAACTGGAAGTGGCTGATGACATTCTGTTCCAGGTTATAGAGATCCACAGGGTTGCTAGAGTGTCACCACAACATGGTGATATCACTTCTGGTTGTTTGGCCAGATACGTCTTACCTTGTCTCTCACCCCCATGTCTCCATATGTGGACATTCTGCTTCATTAATATAAGAAATGGTAATCTGTTGTATCTATTTATATGGATGGTTGATCAATATAATATCATTTTGTATGACCTTGGTTATTTGGGAGAACTCTTTTTTATGTGGGGAGGACATCCACCTCCACTAGTGATGCACAATATACTTAAATAATGCTGGAACAGGGCCCTGGTGTTGTATTAATTTATTGTAGCTTAACAATAAGGACGTTAAAGATATATCTTGATTACTTGAGCCTGTTTCATACACATGCATGTTCCTCACCATATTTCTATACACTTTAGTAAGTCTGTTTTCACACGGGTGAGGATTCTCCATGTTGCTTTCATTGCCTCTGCAAATGCAGATGTGTTATGTCCGCTGACCGCCACCAGGGGCCAGCGAATACCCCAGAGCTTGATTCTGTAAGAACAATGGGGACTAGGCTCCTAGTCTCTCCACTTGGGAACCAATAGGACCATGGCGGGAGATTTAAACCCACCAACGGGACCTAGGGGGGCGTCCACAGGTGTGTATATAGTTGGCCAGCTGGCCGGTAGTCTTTGTCTTTTGTTGTGTACCAGTAAACCATGCTGATCACTACATCAGTCTCAGTGGTTTCTACATGCGTCTAACCCAGTACACATCAAGATGGAATGGCAATGGAACTTCCATACATGCAAGTTTCCTCTGCACTTTAAGTGACTTTGTGTTGGATTTGGGGGATCTGGTCATTGTGGCTGCTGTAGTGATTTGCTGCCCCTTTAGTTTTCCTTCCATCATGCATGTGTATGAAGCTCTATTAAAATATATAAATGTGGCAATAGATTGTTATAGCACTGTAGCAATTAGGAATGTGTGTTCATATATTTCCAGTCTGAATACATCTCTGAACCATACCTTATCAGTATTTTCTGGATATAGTAGTGTGTCCAGATGGTATTTTAGGGGGATAACAAGAAATGGATACCAAAAAATCCTGTAAATATTTGGGAGTAACTAGGAATATAAGGAGCCAGCATTTTAAGTCTCCCAGAACTGTTTTTTCTTTAATTTTACTGTGTGTGTGTGCGTGTCTTGCCTGGGCTTGGTATTGGCTTGCCAGTGTGGTTTGGCTTGGATACTGTTCTTTGAAATTGGTTTCGTTTGCGGTGCAACATTATGTTCTTTGCTCAAATTACTTTGCGCTGGGTTTGTAGTTTGTTTTGGATTCTCTGGTTTGACATTGGCTTGGATTCTTGGGTTCTCCGTTGGCTCTCATTCTCAGATTTGACACTTGTTGGGCTTGGAGCAGCATTCCTTGTTAAATCTGTTTGGCTTGAGATGATTCTCTGATTTGACATTGGCTTGGATTTTCTGATTAGGCATTTGTTCTGTTAGGCTTGCCACCTTGGCCCATGCTTATGCTGGGATTCCCTGGTTCTGCATTGGTTCTTTGGGCTTGTTGGTTCTGTACGCTTTGGGAGGCTTTTGGCTAGTAGTCGCTTTGTTCTGTCTTATATTTATTTATTATTATTATCTTGAGTGTTTCGTTACAATTTGCCCTGGAGAGAGCTTGGAATCCTCCCCATAGGAAACAATGGAGGGTGGCTGGTGGGCACCTATGGGGGGGGGGTTAATGGACAGGCACCAGCAGCTCTGCTGCAGTTTTGGTGCCACTAGCTTTAAAAACAGTGCCTACAGGCACCCCCCCCCCCGATTCCCTGTAGGGAATAATGGAGCCAAATAATATCGGAATCCCAAACAAACCCCAGATCTGAATACTAAACCAATATCTGGAACCCAGATAACCAGGAATACTGATATTTTTTGGCTCCTTGATATCCAGATCTGAAAAATACAATTTTTTTAGGTGCACATCCCTAATAGTAATTACATTTTAAAAAAGACTTTTAAAAGGCCTCTGGGGATACAGCTGAGAAAAAACCTGAGAAGATGACTCCTGTGAGGGACTGATGGTGGGAAAACCATGCTGGCATGGCCAGGAAAATGCACTGCTCCTCCTAGCTAATGAGCTCATATGCCAGTTGTGTCCTAAATTATATATGGATCTATAAATATCTTAAAACTTTTTACATTGTCCCTGTCTGTAGCTCCTGGCTCCCATCAGAATACAGACAAGTTCTTTTCTTGCCTCTGAGTGTTACTGCTGCTCGAACAGCCATTTACTGTGGGATGCTTGGCAGAACTATGGCTTTGTGTGAGGCCCTGTTTGTGGGCACTGTTGCTTAAACAGCTTGAATAGATTTCACACAGATATACTGCCAGAGAGCCCCCAGCTACTGAAAAAGAGGTCTTCACCAGTCCAACCTGGCTTGAATCTTTTGTATAGCAGACTGTCTGTCTTGTCCATTTTGGCATAGTTGTGGAGACTTGCAATGGTACCTCCATACTGCTGCTCAGGACTGCAAGTTCTTTGGCTGGACTTGATTCTCTTCAGTGAGAGACAGGGCAAACAATTGTTTTCAATAGAGTTGAAGGTGTTAGGATGGACATGCTGTTTCCTATTGTAACATTCACAGCTCAGTCCTAAGCAGAGTTACACCTTTCTAAGTATAACTTTGGTAGAGGCTGTGGCTTAGTGGTAGAGCATCTGTTTTGTATGCGGAAGGTCCCAAGTTCAATCCCCAGTTAAATGTATCGGTAGGTGATGAGATAGAACTTTCTGAGACCCTTGAAAGCTGCTGCCAGCCAGAAGTGTGGGGAGTGACTGGTTAGTTAGTACAGTATCCAGTCTCCACTTAGTAGAGTGGATCTTGGCTACGTGAAGGAGAAGCCCTTTGTTCTCAGTGTGCTAGCAAAGTTACAAAGTTACACAGAGCCACTTTTCAGTTTCAAGACTAATAATAGTAATTTTGTTTAGTACCATTAAAACCAACAGTGAAGCTTAAGAGACAGAGACATAACCAATCTAAACTACCTTGGATAGGTCCAGACCAATCTTCCCTCTAAGCTATGGAGTCCTGTGAGCAAAAATCCTACTTTGTGAGCTACTGGCATGAAAGTTGTAAGCCAGCGATTTGGCCATTGCATAAATTAGTTTGTTCTGGAGCCATCATTCCTGAGCTAAGACAAAAATGTGTGAGCTGGAGGCTAAAAAACTGTGAGCTAGCTCACACTAGCTCAGCTTAGAGGGAACACTGGTCCAGACACAGAGAGGCATCCAGCTTCCATCATGCATGTGTGGGAGAGAAGAGAGCGTATGAGAGGGCAGAACAGAAGGAAGGAAGGCAATTTCCTTGTAATCTATCAGTGTACATCAAATAACAGAGACAGAAGAGTAAACAGGAAGAAAACCCACATTTCGACAGTCTGTCTCACTGACTTGTTTGCAAACCCCCCCCCCCCGAGGTTGAGGCTTGAGAAAGCATCTAGGCCTTCTCTTCTGACAAGCAGAGACAGTACTGACCTTGATGGTCTGACTCAGTATAAGACAGGTCCGTGTGCCTATTTACTTCAGTGGACTTAGAGGGGCTTAACTCTGTTTAGGATTGCGCTTTCACTCCTTTGTCGTATCGTATCGATGATTTTAGTCCAACAGCTTTTATAGGTTTTGAAGCACTATAAAACCTGCGGAACCTATTTCAATAGAGACTTTAGAGTATGAATCCCATGCTGCTTGCGACACTTGATGGGGCGGGGGACTATGCTCTGTCTCCAGCTCAGCTCCTTGTTCTTTTGTGTTCCTTACAGTAGCTCACAGGTTAAGAACACACTGTAGACAGCATGGGGTAGGAGAAAAATAAGTATGCTTTCAGGGCCTGGACATCCCAGCCTATGCTGTAAACTCACAGTCTATGATATGGACTAATTATGCCATTTCAGGAATAAAACATAATTTTTTCTTTCATATGAAATTGTGTCTATAGGAAGGGATTTTGTATACTTGTGTTACAAATTTGTATGGGGCTCAGAAAAATTATGTTCAGGCCTGATGTGCAGGTAGGCTACTTAAGCAAATAATTTTATTTTTATTTTTAAAACTTTATACCGTGCCCTTCTGCTTCCATAAGGGCCACAAAGATGACTAACAAATTTTTAAAAACATGCATAACAAAATCACATATAAAATACCATTAAAACCAACAAAAAGATCATTAAAACAATTAAAACTAGAGCTAAAATGTACAAGATACCATCTCTGCAAACTCCTTTGGGATCTATGCACAATTTTACAAGGCAAATTCTGGAGCAATTCATAAACATGCAGACAGTTTCTTTGAATGGAAAATCCACAGACAACTATTCCTCTGCACAAACTAAGATTCTAAACCCCGGGTCTCTATAACCTGTAGCCATTTAAAAAATTAACAAGACTTTAAAATGGGGTAATATCTTAATTGAGAGCCAGTAACAGAACTGTGAGGGCAGATTTTTGCCAAAATGAAGCAGTCTGGATCAGGTCCATTTTGGTTCTGGGATGTGAACAAAGACTTATCACGTTGGTGAGATTTATTTCACTATAGATTTCTGCTTTCATTGCTAATTCAGAAAGAGGATCTGCTATAGGGTTGCCAAGTTGAAAAATCTCCTTACCGGGGGACTCCCGGTCCGCGGCTGGAGTGATGTTATGACGCCGGGCACACTGGGGGCGGGGCCACAACCATCCAAGGGAAAACCATAGAGTTTTCCCTCGGATGACCGTGGCCCCGCCCCCAGCGTGCCCGGCGTCATAACGTCACTTCCTGGTGATGCGCACGCCGGGGTAGGGCTCCCCTCGGGGCCCGATCCGCTGGCGGCAGGGAACAGGCCTCTGGGGCGGGGGTTTCCCCGCCCCCCAGGGGGACTTGGCAAGCCTAATCTGCTATGAAATATGTACTGTGAGCAAGCAGGAAAGAGAAATCTTAAAGTGTAATAAATAGACCTGTACTGCAGTCTGTACGTACTTACTTGGGAGTAAGTCCACTGAATACAATGGGTCTTACTTCTGAGTAAACATACAAAGGATCTGGAGTTTTCCATAAATAGGTTTTTTCACCCTAGTGAAACATCAAACATTCGCCCGCCAAAAAGGGTAGGGGCTGCTCCTGTTTGCTGATCTTGTACAAATGTCAGAGACACAAGGATACATTTTTTAACATGCCACCTAATAGGAACTCACAAAGAGGGCTATTTGCTCTCAGGACTTGTGTTGACAAAAGCGGAGAAGGAAAGAAAGGAAGAGGGCCAGCTGTGGCAGTCCTTACACAAATATTGCTGATCATGCTGAAGTGATCTGCTAATGGATAACCAATGACCTTTTGTTCAGGGAGCATTTCAAGATGCTAGAGTTGTATTGCTTCCCTGGATTTCAGTTATCTTATTTTATTTTTTACATTTTTCTTTTGCTTTTTCATACACACAGAAAGCTCTGCCAAAGCTTGCCTGAGTAAAATGAGTATATCTGTGTTAGAACAGAGTTTGAGTCCAGTGGCACCTTTAAGACCAACTAAGTTTAATTCTGGGTATAACCTTTTGTGTGCAAGCACACTTCTTCAGGTACCTTTGTTAGTTCCAGGCGTTTCCCTTCAGCTAGGATGCTACATAATTTGTTACTGTTAGAAGCATTCAGGGCTCTAGTCGGGGGGGAGCTCTCAGGTACGGAGCTCCGGAAGAGAACCTCTAGGGGGCGGGGCGGTCACGTGGTGAAGCCCCGCCCCCTTCTTTACCCCGCCCTCTGCTTCGATCCTCATTCCGTTTGGGAATGAGGATGAAGCAGGAGGGTAAGTAGCCGGGCCTTCTGACACACTTCCGGTGATGTCAGGGGGTGTGGCCTTCTGTCACTTCCGGTGATGTCAGGGGGCGTGGCATATGCAAATAAGTTATGCTAATGAGTTATGCTAATGAGCTCCGGCAGCTCTTTTTCTACAACAAGACCCCTGGAAGCATTCATTAGAACTTAGAGCTCTCGGTGATGATGTTACCTTACAAAGGATTTTTGCAGGGGGGACCCCAAATTTCCACAGATGTCCCGCACTACACATTAATCAAAGTCAGTTCCCCACTGTGTTGGCTGGCTGCCAGCAATTAAGAACGTAGGGTTGGATCCAAAGGTGCTGTTCTGTATTTAGGAGAACACTTATGATTGCAGTGAACAGGGTCACAATCAGTGTTCCCTCTAAGGTGAGTTAGTGTGAGCTAGCTCACAGTTTTTTAGCCTCCAGTTCACACATTTTTTTCTTAGCTCAGGAAAGATGGCTCCAACGTGTACTGATTTATGCAGTAGCCAAATCGCTTACACAACTTTAATGCCAGTAGCTCACAAAGTTGAATTTTTGCTCACAAGACTCCACAGCTTAGAGAGAACATTGGTCACAATCTTTGCTAATTTCCTACTACTACTTAGGGTTGCCAGTTTCCAGGTGGGGCCTGGAGAGCTTTCGGAATTATAGTGGAGAATACAGAGATCAGTTCCCCTGGCTGAAATGGCTGCTTTGGAGGGTGGACTCTGTGGAATTACCTCCCTCTGAGGTCTCACCCCTCTCCAAGCCCCACCCCCAGATCTCCAGGAATGTCCCGACCAGGAGTTGGCAAACTGTGTCTCACTGCAGACCCCCTCCCCCCTGTTTGCACACAGGAAGAGAATTTTGGCAGGCTCAGAGGCACCTAGGAGGCAGGGGAAGGATAAACGTTCATTCTATGTGGGGATTTGGAAATACCCTGTTGGAAGCAGTGGTCCTTATGAATGTGTGAACTAACCATGTTTCATTATCTCAAGGGCAATTTGGCACCAGTACTCCAAACTGTGCAATTGGGTGAGACAGGCCTAATTACTGAAGAGCGGGCAAAAAGAGCAGACCTGCAGCTTATGGGCCCAGACCCACAAGCCATCCCTGGGTCTGCATTGCTTTTTAAATGTGGCTGTGGTGATGCACGAGTGTATATACACACACACACAAACACACAAGCAGGTCAAAACCTGAGTAGGTCGAAAGCCCCATCTCCACTCTCTTGCTGGTGCCAACTGCATCACCACAGCCATGTTTTTTTAAAAAACATTTTTTCCCCCAAAAGGAATTCATGCAGACCCAGGAATGGCCTGTGGGTCTGGGCCCGTAAGCTGCAGGCCTGCCCTGTTTGCCCACTCTCCCATAATTAGGCGTGTCTCACCCTATTGCATAGTTTGGAGTACTGGTGCCAAATTGCCCTTGAGATAATGAAACTATTGTGTACTGTTTGAAAACGGATAAGAGGAAGTACTTCTTCACCCAAAGAGTGATTAACACATGGAATTCAGTGCCACAGGAAGTGGTGGCGGCTACAAGCATGGACGGCTTCAAAAGGGAATTAGATAAGCATATGGAGCAGAGGTCCATCAGTGGCTCTTAGCCACAAGGTATAGATAGGGGCTCTGGGGCAAGTGATGCTCTGTCTTCTTGGTGCTTGGGGGGGTCAACAGTGGGAGGGCTTCTAATGTTCTGGCCCCACTGGTGGACCTTCTGATGGCACTGGTATTTCTGGCCACTGTGTGATACAGAGTGTTGGACTGGATGGACCTTTGGCCTGATCCAACATTGGCATCTCTTATGTTCTTATGTTCTTAAAATATTGTGAAATGTATGTACTGAAGCTTGCTAAAAACCAATAAAAATTAATTATATTAAAAAAATGGTTAGTTCACACATTCATACATATATATTTGCCGTCAAGTCACAGATGACTTATGGAAACCCCAGAGAGTTTTCAAGGCAAGAGGCATTACAGAGGTGGTTTGCCATTGCCTGCTTGTATATATAAGGTAAAGGTTTCCCTTCCTCGAAAGCTAGTCAAATCCGACTCTAGGGGGCGGTGCTCATCTCCGTTTCCAAGCCAGAGAGCCAGCGCTGTCCAAAGACATTTTCGTGGTCATGTGGCCGGCATGACTAAACACCAAGGTGCACGGAACGCTGTTACCTTCGAATTCTTGCTCTGTCATAGGAACTGTCTGAGTGCCTTTGGGCCAGTCACCCTCTCTCAGTCTAATGTATGTCACAGGATTGTGTTGTGAAGGTAAAATGGAGGTGGGAAGAACAATGTTGTAAGCCACTTTCAGTCCCCACTGAGGAGAAAAGTGGGGTATAAATATCTATATAAAAATAAATAGATGGAATCAAGCTTCTTGGACTCTTATCTGCATGTGTGTGAATGTTGTTTCAGACCAGGAAATTCCTTTTGGTTGCTCTGCCAGTAACCATATAAATCAGGGGCATAGGGGGGAGGGTCTTCTTTCTGATGGCACTGCTCAGTCATTCCTTTATTCATCTCTGTCGTTATTTTCCCCGTCTCTAGTTCTGCTGGTGTTTTAACAATGACTAGAAAGATCTTCACCAACAGCAGGGAGCGATGGAGGCAACAGAACGTCAACAGTGCCTTCGCTAAGCTGCGGAAGCTTATCCCCACCCATCCTCCAGACAAGAAACTCAGCAAGAACGAGACCCTCCGCTTAGCCATGAGGTACATCAACTTCCTCGTCAAGGTGCTGGGAGACCAAGGCCTGCAGCAGACAGGGGTGGCTCCTCGGGGACGGATACTTGGGCTGTTCCAGCAGACTCCAAGTTTGGAAAGCATGGAAGAACTGACGCTCATTGAAGACTCTGAGGTCCCTTCTCCTAATGCAGCCAGCAATGTCCCTGAGTGCTGGTCAGAAGAATCCTCACCATGAAGAACCTCCAGTCAGGGGCACAGGCCGAGTGGTAACCTGATAGTCCCCCTTTACATAAATTGTGGGTTGTTTTGCCTATGTATAGTATTTATATGTTTGTTTGTTTGTTTTGCTCTTTTATCAAGTGTATTTTTGCGTGAGGTTTTCTGGGGACGATGACTGGTTTTCAGTAATTAAAACAGGGATCTTCCATCTCTGGAAAAATAATCAGGATTTCACCCACTCGTTTTGGTAGAAAGTGCTTTGATTTCAAGACCAAGGGGACCCTTTAGACAGGCCACAGAAAGCTGTGAGTGGATTGCTCCTTCTTATTTTGATGGTGTGTTGAAGAAAGCTATTGGGGCTAATCGTTTGTTGGATGAGCAAAAGTTTAATTCCTAATAATAATAATAATAATATCTTTCGATTTATTGATCGCTCAATCCTGCAGAGCTGCTGGCTCTGAGCGATTTACACAAGTTTTTCACAAGGGACTAACAATGATTCATAGGGGGTAAGGGAGGACAACATATAATTCTTTAAATCGCACACGTTTGCAGCCGACGGGGATTTTGTTCAGCTGTAGGCTTCAGACGTGTTCCGGACGGCATTCACTTTCGGTTTGGCTTGATGACGTCAGCTCTTCCAGGACTGCTAAGTTAAAGTGATTCAATCACCGGGCTGCAGATGGGCTTTTTTGACTGGGGGGGGGGCTATGTGATCCTCCTTCTGCAGTGTGGGAACCAAATGATCTCCCCCCCCCTTTCTTTAGAGGGACAAATCATGCAAACTGGATCGTCATTTGTATGGACGTATGAGTGGTTTCACATTTCAGGATGCCGATGGTGAAGGAGGCCTGACCTGGGTGGCCCAGGCCAGCTCAAACTCATCCAATCTTGGAAGCTAAGCGGGGTTGGCCCTGGTTAGTATTTGGATGGTGGATCATCAAGGAAGTCCAGGGCTGCTACACATAGTCTGGCGATGGCAAAAGCACTTCATCTCTTGCCTTGCAAGCCCTTCAGGGTGGCCGAAAGTCAGCTGTGAACAGATGGCACTTTCCACTGCCATGGGGAGGGAAAGAATGTGTACCCACCTTCCACTGCACAGCAATTCATGGACTGGCCTTAGGGAGGAAAATGTTTTAAAAATCATTTCCAATTTAAATGAAGACCTACCAGGTTGTGGTTGCTTCAGGCAGCTCATGCCACGGAGGGCATCTCGTGTGCTTTTCTTCTGACAGAAGCTGCCATCAGATGAAAAGCTTGATAGGATGCAGGGAGAAAGTATTTCACACGTTTGCAGAGTGAAAATGCATACAACAGGGGGGATGGACTGTGCCTGATATATCCCGAGTTTAATGTTGTCCAAAAAAAAAAAGTAGATTAAATGGGAGACCACCAAGGAAAGCTCTGCAGAGGAAAGCAATGGCAAACTACCTCTGCTTCTTGCTTGCGTTGAAAAGCACTTGTTGGGGTCACCATAAGTGGGTTGTGACACGACCGGCACTTAATGTACCTACATGAATCGTTTAGTGATTACTATCAGCAACGGTGTGAATTCAGTTTTGATTCTTTGTCAGAAAAAGCAAACATTCAAATTGACTTAATATATTTGGCAAAAAGGCTGTTAGGTCTGGCCGTGTATGGACATGCCTGAACACAAGAGTGGGTGTGAAGTTTGGTTTTTTTTGCCGTGGGCTGAGTTCTATTTCTCCCCGCCTTTGCTTCTGAAAGGAGCGGTGGCGCATTGGCAGAGTAGTCCTAGGTTCAATCCCCAGTGTCTCCGATAAGAAGAATCGAGTTATGTGAAATGTCTTCTCTCGAGACACTGGGAAGCTGCTGCCAGTCTAAATAGACAATGCTGACCTCGATGGACCGAGGGGCTGGATCAGCAAGAGGCAGCTTCAGGTGTTCAAACGTTCAACATCCAGGTCAAACGATGATTGCCTCTTCCTCTTTACCCTTCTCCAGTGCTTTGTTTTTGTTCAAGAATTTTTCATGTTTATCTGATCAAATGTTTGTGAGATATTTATTTTATTTTTTATACTTTCCCCAGCTCTTAAACTCATGACAAATCGCTCTGAGAGGGGGAGGGGTGGGATACACACCGTTGTGAACAATATTTTTTTGGTGCTCCTTCTATGGATTCGGCTTTCTTCTATTGACCACGTAATAGAATCCC
>NW_015168067.1:530102-578918 GCF_001447785.1 Gekko japonicus
TGATCAAATGTTTGTGAGATATTTATTTTATTTTTTATACTTTCCCCAGCGATTAAACTCATGAAAAATTGTTCTGAGAAGGGGAGGGGTGGGCCACACACCATTGTAAACAATGTTTTTTGGTGCTCCTTCTGTGGATTCGGCTTTCTTCTATTGACCACGTAATAGAATCCCAGTAGATCCAGGTCACCTGAAAAAAAAACCTCAGCATTTGCAAAAGCTTAGATAAACTGCAAGATCTAGTTTGCTGAAAACAGTATGGTTTCGGAGTCCATTGAATTTGCACTTTTCAAACAACTTAGAACCTTGGCGAGCCAACTGTTCCATGACTACATCAGTAACTGTGTTATAACAGAAATCGGGTGTCTGAATATATGCTGAATATATTAAAAACACTGCCATCACATTTTCAAGCTTTGAGCATGAGGACTGGAAACATTGTGCATTTAAACAACAAACTCTACTGGAGACTCTCATATTTTCAACTAAGAATTAAAACACTGAGAAATTATGAAGTGATTCTGAGTGCTAAAGCTGCCTCCTGGCAAGTTTATTGCTGGTATAACCTGACATGATAAGCAACCAAAACCAGGTACCAGTCTCAATATCCATGTGCTGGAGCAGTCAAAGCTATTCTAAATACACCAAACTAGTAAAATTATTTTCTTGATTTGAAGATTGCTCTGAGGCAAAAGAAACAGGTTTTTAATGTTAGAGTCATGAAAAGTTATCTTTGTAGTAATATTTCTGAATTGTCCTGCTTAGTTTTATAGCAAAGGCTTTGTTCTTCAAAACAAATAGCATCTGGCTACTGCTACTGTACAACTTGAGTTTTTAAATAGTCTTATCTACCAAAGATTTATTTTATCAGCACTTTTTATGTTTTGTGATTCCCCTCTGTATAGATATGAACAAATATTGTGTGATCGGTTCCCTTTCCTGTATACTATTCTATTTAATGGCTAATATATTAAAGAAATAAATTATTTACAAAATCCGTCACTTTATTTTTTGTAATAAAAATGAAATATTTGGAATTGGAAAGTGTTTACACGTGGAACAAATTGTTTGGCTTTCCTTATATCTGCTTATGAAGTTCGATGGCCAGCTTTGTAAGGTCAGTATCTTTGTGAGGAATGAATACTCAAATATTTCGTGGGATCGGTATCTTTGTGAGGAATTAATACTCAAGACTTTGGTTCTTGAGAGATGTACAGGTCGAGAAGATGGGAAGCAAGCATGCATAAGGCATTACCAATCAGAAGGGAGAATCAGTCCAACTATTTAGAAGCTACTTATGCCTGCCAGAAATCTCATACCAACCTTCGCTAATCAGCTCTATGAGTTTCCTATCTTCCACCACCTGGCAAACTCAAGAGAGCTCCATTAGGCAGATCAGATGCAAACAGAAATTGCAACAACTACATATGTCCAGAAATTTGTAGGAAAATGCACATATTTCTAATATGGTAAAAGATGTGAGCCATGTACACACATCTCACAAAGTGCCTGAACTAGCACCATCAAGAAACAATGCATTTGAAATTACACTGGTGATATGTATGGGAGTAGACATAGTAACGCAGCACATTCCTTACATGTAGAAGAAGTTCCTAGGATCAGTTCCTGGGTCTTTAGCTAATAGGATCTCAGACAGCAGAATTGGGGCAAACAATGCTTGACTAGGTGCACTGATAGTACAACTTGGTACTAAGCATCTTCCTTCATCTGTTCTGTCTGTCAAAAAGTCATCAGGAGATGAATGTGCATGTATGACTGTTGAACTGTAACAATGTACATATGAACTTTGTTCATAGTTTACCCCCAGAAATGGAAGAAGTTCTCCGTTTGAGTAGGAAGGTATATTGCACTGGGAATAATTGTACAGACCAGCTGTAGGATCTTCTACAACAGAAATCCAGCAGCAGCTCTTTCTGAGAACGATGCTAGTCAATTATGAATCAAGGCTGTGCCATTCAGTGCTCACAGTGCTGGACAAAGCTATACGATTTACCTTGCTCTTTCAGTGTTGTCTTTTTTTTTAAGCCTAAGGGAATTGTCTGAGATGACCAAGTGAAGACAGAAGCAAGCAGTTCAGATCTGACATGGTCTTTCATCCTTTGGCCATAAAAGGAAAAGTGAGATAATGGATAGCTTAACTGCTGACCTGTCAGGTCAGAGGTCGTCAAAAAGTCACATAGTTCAAACCAAAGGCTGGAGATAAAGTGACTCTAAATTCATCCTTTCTCCTAGCCATAATTGTACTTTTAAAGGAGCAGGTGTTAAAAGAGAAATGGGGGACACATTAAAACTTTTTAAAGATGTGTTATTTGATGTGTATAAGACAGTGGAGATGCACATGTATTTCTGATAAAATGGCTGCATGTGAAGGGGAGAGCCAGATCTTGTATTTTTAATAGCTATATAGAAGAGACAGCTTTGGGTAGTGGAGTCTTCTTCAACCTGCATGACAATCTACACTGAAATTGTACACATACACACAAGCCCCTGTTCTTCACAACTGGTCACGATAAGTCAGTCCTACACAACTTGAATACACAGCAGCTCACCTCTTGTTTTGTATGCCTACCCATAACTGCAAGGAAAAAGTTAAAGCCTGTCTAATACTTCACGACACAGAGCTGATCGGCTATGTTGTTCTTGATAGGTCCAACAGTGCAGTCCTAAATAGTGTTACCTTTTCCTAAACCCACTGACTTCAACTGACTGAGGTGTCCCTCAGTCTGCTTAGGATGGCACTACAAGTTATACAACCTGTTCATAAAGGTGGTGTAATTGAATGATAAATCAGCAGATGTATATGGATGCCTAAATCATTTAGTTTATTTATATAGATACTTATACCTCACTTTCCTTCCCAACAGAGACCCAAAGCAACTTGCAACATTGATCCTCTTCTCTTCCATTTCATCTTCACAACGACAACCTTTTGATGTAGGTTTATGCTGAGAGAGAGTGACTGGCTAGCTTCCATAGCAGACTGGGGATTCAAACCTGGGTCTCCCAGATCCTAGTCCAGCTCTAGCCACTACACCGCACTAGCTTTTCCACCACATCATCCTGTGTTATGCCCCTGCTAAATTTGCTTTGGGTGGCCAAGGAAAGGGAAAGATCATCATAGTGTGTATAATAATTGCCATGTATTTATAATAGTATACACACACACATATATATTAGAGAGCAATGTATAATATAAAGGGGATACAAAAGAAAAAGAGGGATTATATCAGATTATATGTATCAAGGTTATTATACATTGCAAGATATATAGAACAGAAAAAGTAAATATTTCTCCCCAACATCCCCTTCATTATAATTTTAGACATTTTCTATAGGATACAACGCTCCTTACTTCAAACATTTTGAAATTTTGATATTCAAATTTAAATAAGTATTTTGCAACAATTTTGTTAATTTCCTAATTATTGCATACTATATATTTCAACGTTTCTGGATACTAGCTATAACTTTTAATATACCAATGCTTAAAAGAAAATCTATTGTATATTTCACATATAAGATAGAAAATAACAGATATTTTTGTTCAAAATCCATTTCCTCAAACATTTATATTCAAAACTTGTTCTCATTCTATTTCTACATTGTGGTGCATTTATATGCAACCTTCCCTAATCAGCAATACTTTGTATACAATTTTTAAACTGTTTCTCATTCTAAATTTATGTCCTGTTTGCATAATAAACACTCCCTCTCTCCTCAATGGTTATATAATGTGCAACTGCCAATCATACAGAAAGACTGTCTGCCTTTGCAGCTGGTCTCATTTCTGACCCTGTTTGGGGAAATACTTTGTGCCACTTCATACAGTATATAAATCACAAAGGGGCCACTAAGAAACTCTTCTGGGGGCAATAATCCCACAGGAGAAGCCATTTTACTCTGTTGCAACAATAGTTAGAAGTGTAAAAGGTAAAGGTAAAGGTTCCCTTGCTCGAAAGCCAGTCGAATCCGACTCTAGGGTTGCGGTGCTCATCTCCGTTTCAAAGCCGAAGAGCCAGCGCTGTCCGAAGACGTTTCCGTGGTCATGTGGCCGGCATGACTAAACACCAAGGCGCACGGATCGCTGTTACCTTCCCACCGAAGTGGTCCCTATTTATCTACTTGCAATTTCTTGCTTTCGAACTGCTAGGTTGGCAGGAGCTGGAAGTAGAGATGGGAGCTCACTCCATCATGCGGCACCCGGGTCTCGAACTGCTGAACTACGGACCTTCCACAGCCTGCAGTGCAGCGTCTTAACCACTTGAGCCACCGCAGCACCAGTTAGATGTGTAACAAGATTTTATTCTGGGCCAAGCTTTTGTGGACTGTGGTCCACTTATTCAGAGTGACATAGTAGCTCTCTACTAGACATAGTTTTTAAATATATATATATAAGAATTAAAAAACAACAACACCTAGCAGGATCCATAGACCATGAATGGCAGGAAACAGTGAAATGTAGCTATGTAAAATTCAATCAAGAAAAGTACAGATGATGAGCAGTAACTCATCATTTCTCTTGTTTTCCTAAACCGGTTAACACCTTTAAGGGCTGAGGAGTCCCATGGTTTTACTAATGGGAATAGCAACTCTATGTGTGGGAATAACTGTAACACCCGAAGGCTATTATTCACCATGTGAACTGGCATTACCACAAACAGAACTTCCCTATCTGCATTTAGCCAGATATGGTGCGTTTCTACCCTCAGTCAGATCTAACTCCACAGCCTGTTTCCTACCTCTCTCCTTACTAGTGTTGCCAACAACCTGGAGGGGGGGGGAGAAATGTCCTGTTTCTTTAATACAGGCTAAATGTGTGGAAATTAGCAGCGGAAGCTTTTAATGACATGGAGATAAGTAACATGTCCTGTTTCTTTAACACGGGCGAAATGTGTGGAAATTATTGTTATGTATTTATGTATTGTATTTTATTGTATTTAGTCCATGTACACTGCCTTGAGCCTGCATGGCAGGCAAGGTGGGATAGAAATCTAAAATAATAAATAAATAAATAATATTACCCAGTAAATAACATCCCATTAAGCCTCTGTTAAACAGACAGGATGGTATACTGACCGTTTACATCACAAGGACTCTTTGGCCTATGAGGGCCTTATAACTTATCTGAGGGGGAAACATGTGTGCATCTGGTGAGGGCGAGTGCTCACACAAACTAACCAAACACCACAGACTCTCTTGTGTCATCACTTCAGACTGGGAAAGAATTTTTCACCACTGCCCAAGAATCTGGCTGAATTCAAGGACTCAAGAAAATATCTGACGTGACCAGAGTTTCTCCACCCAAAAACATCTCATCAGCCTGATGTGCATCTTCAGGTAACATCCACAGGAGGATGACACCACCCCCCTGACCTAGCTGCTCGGTTGCTAGAAAGGTGGGCAAGGAATTTCCAGGAAGAGCTTGGCTTTTATTCCTCTTCCACTGTAGAGGATAACCAGAGAGGCGGAGATTAATTAACAAAAAACCTCTGGTAGGCATGCAAATCAGCTTTGCAGTAGGTCTAAAGCTGGTAAATCTCCCTGGCAAATTAAACAAAAGCTTGGTGCCCCCAGCTCCCCCCAGACGCTTGTTTTATAACCATTTCAATTCACGGTTTTCTCTCTCTGTGCCACTGGACTCACACTTCCTTTGAAGAGAAGTCAGTCAGTCCCTTCCAACCAGATGCTAACTTAGTGCTTTCCTTCAGAGACAGCTCCAGACATTTATGTGCCTGAGGTAGAAAATCCACACGGTGTCTAAGAAAAACCATTTTATTTTACTAGGAACCCCCCCACACACAAAATAACTGATGCTTTGGGGCCCACTCACGATACCCCAACCCCCAAATCTGCCGCCTGAGGCTACCCCCCCTTTTCTTTCTCCTCAGTTTTTGTATTAGAAATTTACAAAAGAGAGAAAGGAAAAGCCGACATATGTGGAAACAATAATTTTTTGGGGGGGAGGAAGGGAAGAATTCCTGAAGGTTCTGAAAAGACAAAGCCCCCCTCAACTTTAACCACCAATGGGATTCTGGCGTTCCTTATCGCTCTCCTGCAGAGGCTCTAAAAACTCTTATCTCGATACAGCAGATTACTTGGCTGATCTCCTCTCCATGCTGAGTAGAAATCAAACGGCCGTTTTACCACTGTCAGCAATTTGCACATTCCCTGTCCCGATAAATCAATTAATGGGATGCAGACTGATTCATTCAGTTCCCCCCCCTTTTCATTCAGTCTGCCTTCCTTTATTTTAGCTCCCCTCCCTCCTCCTGCCCATGTTTTAATACCATCTAAGAGTCCTTCGTTAGAAGAGGACTAGTCCGCTGGGCAGGTGCAAAGCCTTCAGCTCCGCAGCCTAACAGCAATAAACCCTTTCTGCCCTCCTCAGGGCTTCCCTTTGTCGAAATACTTTCTCTTTTTGTGGTTTCCCCCGCCCTCCCCTTGCCTTTTTCAAATGTACAGCATCATGCAGCTAATCTGATTATGCTAATTTGTACTTCATGATCCCCAAACACTGTAATGGGATCCGCAGAGGGTGCCCCCCCCCGCACTGGAGCCGGCAGAATGATGGGGATAGCTACGGAGGACAATGCCTTTGCGAATCAGTTAACAATGAAACATCTCCTGTCTCGGAAGACAAAGCTCACTCTGAGAAGCCCATGATGCTCTTGAGAATTTAGAGTGTTCCAAACAGGCTGGTGTTAAATGGGCGAGAAAGGTGGAATCGTGAATTCACAATGCGGGGCCCAGTGCAAAACCCTCTTTCCTAGTGCAAGTTGGGTTCCCCCCCTCCTTTTGACTAAATAACTAACAAGGTTTAACTCTTTTCAGATCCGAGTATGTACAGCATTTTCGATTCGGTTGTTACTGACGGGGCATACACAGCCTCTTCCAGCCCACTGGCGAAGTAATATGAGTGGTACAACCAACTGATTTCAATACAGTGATGTGCAGGAGGGGATGTAAAGGGACCCAGGCTGATTCCGATTGCTCCAGGTCTTCTGCAACACCTAGTGCTTTCCTTTCTGTATCTTATAGTGCCCAGAAATTGCTTGCATGTCTTGCGCAAGCAGAAAAATCAGCTTGAGACATGCTATTCTTAATTTAGCGCAAGGGAACAGCACAACTGTTCCCTCCCACACACTTCTTGGTCAGGGATGCTACGGCATGCACAAAACTTCCAGTGGGATCAAGCTGTTGTCTCATTGAAGTCTGATTATAGACAATGGTTTGGCTGGTCGTTTTAGAGAAACTCCCCCCTCTCTTGCCTCTGCAGTTCTTGGCCATGTGCAACTTTTCTCTCTGGTCTTCATCTTTTTCTTCCCTCCCTCTGGTCCTCTCCTCCTCCAAGCATTTCTCTGAACTCTAGGGTCTCTGTTCCGTCCATTCTCTGTCCCTCTGTTTTTACCACAAGCTTCTGAGTTGTTGGAAGTGAAGGACTGGGCACTGTCCCCTGGCTCAGCCTCCAGACTGTGTGGCAAGAGAGTCAGACAGCTAGATAGGCTTTCTGAACAACAACAACAACAACAAATGTCAATTTGCTGCTGTCTGCAGGTCTTACCAAATGCATTTGGTAAGCTGTATTTATTGCTCAGTTACTTACGTTATGATGGACCTCCTGATGGCACCTGGTATTGTTGGCCACTGTGTGACAGAATGTTGGACAGGATGGGCCATTGGCCTGATCCAACATTGGCTTCTCTTATGTTCTTATGTTAACCCTTTTATTATCTGTGTGCCAATTTGCTGCTATACACAGGTCTTACCAAATGCATAATTCCAATCTTAGCTGTATTTACTGCTCAGTTACTTATGCATCTTGACTCTAATTAGCCCCTCCTGGCAGCTACCCTCCTCTATCTACCTATATGTGACATTTTAGGAAATCTGTTTCAATGTACCTGAAGGAGTGTGCATCTGCACATGCTAAGTCTCTCAGTTCTCACTGATACCCAAAACTGAACGTTGTTAAGTCTTGGAGGTGCCACTGGACTCAAACTTGGTTCTCACATCTGTTTAACAACTCTTGTCTTTGTATGCTAATTTGCTGTCATACACAGATCTTACCAACCACCTTAATCCAATCTCAGCTATAATTACCCAGTTATGTATGCATCCTGATGCTAACTAGACCTTTCGGGCAACTACCCCCCCCCATATGTAATGGTTGAAGAAGTTTCACTATCTGAAGAACTGTGCATGCATACAAAAGCTTACACCTTGAATAAAACTTTGTTGGTCCTAGAGGTGTCACTGGTTCTGCTGCTTCAGACCAACATGGCTACTCACCTGAATCCAAAGAGACCCAGGAATGTGCAGAAAGAACTGTGGCTGACTTCCTTGCTTCTATACATGGTTGCTGCTGTCTCAGGACATACCCTGCAGCAATAATTCCTGATGGGGGGGGGCAGTATGAATTTTACACTCTTGTCAGCTGCTCTTTCAGCCTTATACCAGTGGAAGCTAGCCTCTAAAATTTGGAATGGCTACATCAGAACTTATTGTATGTGTTTCTGAGAGGCAATGATTATAAGCAGAAATGTGATGTTGTCTGTATTGACCAGTAACCTCTAGTTTAGAACAAACATTGGTTTGAAATACCATGTGAAGTATGCTTGATTGAAATGTGGAATTCATTATATGAGGGTGTAGTGATAGCCACAAGCAGTGTTCCCTCTAAGCTGAGGTGATAGCCACAAGTATACCTTGCTTTTAAAAAGAGACTAGAAAAATTCATGGGGATGGTTCCATCAGTGGCTACTAGCCATGGTAAAAAATGGGAACCTCCAAATTCAGAGGCAGTAAACATTTGGATACCAGAGCTAGGTGGCAACATCTGGAGAAGTCCTTGGCCTCTCTGCCTTGTTGTTGGCCTTCTACTGGTTGTCCATTGTGTGAGACAAGATGCTGGATTAGAGGGATCACTGGTCTGATCCAGCAGGAGTCTTCTTAGAATGAGTTTGGAAATACCTGCAGGGGCAGCATGGCAGGACCTAATTTGGAATGAACGACCTAGCTGGGATGCAGGGTATCTAGGAACTGCTGGACACAAAGGTAACCCAGAGACACATAGCAGCAGAAAATCTTTACAGATGTAATAGCTCTGCATGTTACTCAATGAGACTGCACCCACAGGCAGTTCAGTGAGAATAAAAGGCTTTGGTATTGGACTGAAAGGACAGTAAATCAAATGTAGGAAAGGGATTTTTATTAATATGTAATTAGATTATGGATTTTACTTCTCTGGAACATGTTTGAAGTCAAGGGGGAAAGTGAATGATGACCACAAAACAGGTGAAATAAACTCTTGTTGGGCGAAACTAATGGTTTAAAATGGTACAAGTGAGCTGTCAAATGACTTCATTAGGCACAGTTTTTCAGGGCAAACATGAGATTATAAATAGGTATTATTATATATGCCCAGTTGATGTAAGGTTATGACATTCACATACTGCAAGACATGTTACTTAATCAAATGAGTGATTTATGAATTTTTTCCATACAAATAGTATTTCTTTTTTCATACAAATAGTAGCACCAGACCTGATGACATAAAATCTGTCAGTCATCACGTTTGGTGTAGTGGTTAGGCACGTGGACTCTAATCTGGGAGAACCAGGTCTGATTCCCCACTCCTCCACATCCAGCTGCTGGTGTGACCTTGGGTCAGTCACAAATTATTTCAGATCTGTTCTCTCAAGGGCAGTTCTCAAAGAGCTCTCTCAGCCCCACCCTACCTCACAGGACGTCTGTTGTGGGGAGAGGAAGGGGAAGGAGATTGTAAGCTGCTCTGAGACTCCTTTGGGTAGTGAAGGGTGGGGTATAAATCTAATATCCTCCTCCTCTGCCTCCTTCTTCTACCTTCCAGTCTTTCAAGATGCTGTGATGTGACAACTGTGAACAAAACAAAAAAATTCTTCACCCACCTGCAAAAGACAGTGAAAGAAGGAGACAGACGAATCTCCTTGCAGAGAGAATTCCAAAGATTTGGTGCCACAACACCGTTTCTCAGGGTTGCACCTGTCTAGCCCCAGATGTGGGGGGGCACCGTAAACAAGGCCTTTGAAGATGACTGGAGTAGTTGGGTAAATACGATTAGGCTGCAGCACTAATAATCTTTCTCCCCTGAAGGGATAATTGCATTGTCTATACTTTACCCAAATAATAGATGAAAAATTGCAACCCTAGTATTGTTCCTGTGAAGTATTTTTAGGTTATAACTTCCTAGGGTCTTCCTATCTATTTCTATCTATAAAGTACTGCTCATATGCCTATTGCCTTAAGCAGAAGTTAGAACCGAAAATTATTTTAAAAGGCCTTACTCAGTATTATTTCTCTTATATTTGATTATTGTGCCTATGAATTTTGCCACTGAGAGGATGACACGATCATTTGTAACCAATAGTAACCATGACACCTGGGCTTGCACATTTAGTAATTCCATATTTTTAAGTAAAAGGGTGACTAAATTAGCCCTCAACTTGTTGTTGAATGTAGGGTACTCCATAATCATATGTGTGATAGTTTCAGTTTTATCATATGAACATCTGCATGTTCTATTAGAGTATGATACTCTATTATATCTGCCCTCCAAAACTGCTGAGGGAAGAACATTCATTCTTGCCAAAGTAAAAGCTCTTCTTAGTTTTGGGACTGTTAATTGACAAAAAATATTTCAGCAGTTGCATTGGGAGGGCAATTCCCAAATGGAGTGTTGAACATACCCTGCATGCCCTAATAGATGAACTTGTAACATCCAACTTCCTTACACACTTTTTGTCTTATAATGTCCTTAGTTTTTGTATTCTTAATCATAACGCTTCTTATTCCTAGGCATTTTATTTTATTTTCCAATAGTTGATCCTACTGGCTATAATGTTTATCTGCCTGGATAAGCCCAAGTAGATTTGATCCTCCCTCAGAGAAATGCTTTAATCCAAGCCCTAGCTTCCACTGATAATTCGCCTAGTTCCGCTCTCAATGCTATGCCTGAGACACATCTGGGACTGGAAGTAGTCAATAAATGTCAGAAAAAGTCATTCTGGATGGAATCCATTTCCCCCCAGAATTGGCCTGAATCCAAATTTCTGCACCGTACAAGAATTGGTTTAGAACCTTAGCATTAAATACCTTTAAGGCTGAGGGGACAAATTCACCTCCCAATCAGTAGAAGTATTTTACAATTGTCCTCCCTACTCTCAAGACTGTGTTCCTTGCTAGATCCAAGTGTATTTTCCATGTGAGAGGTGCTTCATAGTGGATTCCCAGATATTTGACCTGTTCATAGGTTGGCCTGCTAACGTCCCATTTGAAGACTTTTCCCTTTTTCCTTTTGGTGAATACTATGACCTTGAATTTCACCACACTGGTGGACAAGCCCTCATGATGATGTAAAGCTCGACATTTTTTATCAGCTTGTAGAGGCCCACTGTTGATCTAGACATTTTCACTGCATCATCAGCATATAGAAGGATTGGAACTTTGTGCTTAGATAAATGTGGAACATGCCATGGTTCCTTCAGGAGGCAGGGTCTGAGGTCATTTATATATAAATTGAACAACAGGGTCTTCCTAATCTAGGGATGATCAATTTCTGTCTTCTTACAGGCCACTGCATTTTCTCCAGTGGTCCAGGGTTCAAAACTGCACAAGCTGATTTGCTTTGAGATCTACAGTACATTCCTAAGTAGAGTTGCAGCTTTCTAAACCCGCTGACTTCTATGTATTGGGATATTTGGTTAACATAGAAGAGTTTTGCCCGGTCATAGAAGCATGATACTGAGTGCGGTAAATAAATCTCCCAAGAAGTATATTGCAAAAAATGGGTAAGCATACATTTATTCAAGTAGATCCAGTTCACATTCAGGTTGCAGTCAAAAAGAGAGAAATAAGCCTGATCTAAAGACTACTTTCCCTGTTACAAATGGCCAGTTTGGCCAGCATCATGTATGTGTGGGAGTACGAGGGCATTGTATTTACAGGTACAGAGACAGAGGTACAGGTACAGAGTCTCCATGGACAGCCAAGTGAGAGAAGTGAGAGGTCAGAGGGGAGCTCCCAGGTTAAGCAAAGGGAGGAGATAACACCTATACACACTTAGAGTGATGTACTGCTCCCCAATGTCCAGGTATGCTGAGTCACTGACTCCAATGCTATGGATGTAGAAGGGTATAACTCTGTTTAGGATTGCACTGTAAGCTTCTGAAACGTAGCCTCATCTAGCAGTGTGGTTACAGAGTAAGTATGCTCAGCCATTAACACACATGCAAATATTTGCACTTATATATTGCACGTTCAGTACAAAATCCAGGAATCATATTGAAATGCAGAATATTTCTTACAACTGGAAAATATCACTCTGAAACTGTGGACAAGCCTGTAACCATAACTTGATCACAGTGAGAGTTAGCAGAATGGCTTTGGTGTCCAGATTGGGTAGTTTGGTGACGGTTCTGCACTAACTTTAACACACCCCTCCCCTCCCTAATATTGCTGATTTGTGACCCAGCTGCGATGGATTTATATTTCCAAGAAATGAAGCTGATGCCACTCAGTGGGTAAAACACAGTACTACAAAAGAACGGAGCCATTGCCTGCTTGCTTCCACAGTCAGTGCCTGAAATCAAAATATTCCACATCCCATCAAACAATGCTTTCTTTTGATAATTGCAGGACACATCAGAATTTATATAATGGGGAAAGAAAAAAGTCTCTTTGTCATAAATGCTTCATGCATCAGAATTTATATAATGGAAGGGGGAAAGAAAAAAAGTCTCTTTGTCATAAATGCTTCATAAAGGGGAAAAAACCTATTTTTTTTCACTAATAATCTGATCCTCAAAACTTTACCAGTGCACAGACCATATTAAAAACCTTTCTTTGACCAATGACATTTTATTTCGATAATTTAAGAAGTATTTTTATTTAGTAGTTAAATACTATCAACACTCTCAGATATGATTTATGTACATTTTTTGCTGATATTACAAATTTGTATTCTATCTATTTGTGTCAATATCTATGCTACCCTTTGTCTCCTCAGTGGGTACCCAGTGGATCACAAAATCACTCTCCATTCCTTCTGCTGTAATTCAACCATGCAATTTCCCCAGAAATGGCTGAGACACAGTAGTAGGAAAGTGCTTGCAAGACTATCATCTGTTGTCTATGACCTTTTGCTGAACAGATTTCTGAAAGAGAAAATTAAATAAAACCTGCAATTTGTAGGGAAAAGGCAAAATCCGCCAAGATTCCAGGTATCAACTGTTCATTTCCATGATGCATTTTGCTTTAATGACAGCTGTATATAAAAGACAGTCATACAAGAGTGAGCAATTCAAAGACTCATGGGAGTGACTCACAGCCCTGTCCATGGTTTTATAATGTCGTATCAGTGAAGTGATAAAAATAGGGTTGCCATCCCATTCATACCTTTTATTGATGGTTCATATTTTGGAAATTTGGCCCATATTGATTATGCCCATATTTTCTGAAGACAGAATTGTGTCTCCCAACAACCTTCAACAATATGAGCTTTACAGAAAACAAGCTTCTGGAGGCAGCAAGAAACAGTAGCAAGTTGCACAGCCAAATGTAGCTGTCAGTGATGTAAGGCAGACCTTACAGCCTGATCCTAAGAATGTGTCTTTGAAGTTCTATTGATTTTATGGAGCTTACTCTCAAGTAAGTGTGCTGGGATTGCAGCTATTCCTAAGAATGGTCGCTAAGGAATGTCCCCTTGCTTTGCATGCTGAAAGTGACAAGTTAAAAGGTTTGTGCAGTTAAGTGATGGGAACCCTGGACAGCTGCTGCCAGACAGAGGAGGCAATGCTGATCTTAACAGACAGTAGCCCTAAACATGTATTACACTAAACAGGTGTGCACCATATATATTGTGTGAACATCTGTTTATAAGAGAGTGCCATTATGCAATCACTTTAAAAATAAAACCAGGGGGCCAAACCTAGGAAAAGGTGGTGTTTATATTCACATTAAGAATTACTCAATGTGAAAAGAAAAACAGTAGTGTTCTTCACATAATACAGAGAATTTGCATACATCCTATGTGTACGTCTATTAGGAAAAAAAGAGCAAAAGAGCATTTACTTTAAAACCAAAATGGGACTAGTGCCCGAAGAAGAAAAGGAGGAGATTGGATTTATACCCCACCTTCACTCGGAGTCTCAGAGCAGTTTACAATCTCCTTTCCCTTCCCCTCCCCACAACAGACACCCTGTGAAGTATGTGGGGCTGAGAGAGCTCTTTCCAGAACTGTCCTTGAGAGAAAGCTCTGACAGAACTATGGCTTGCCCAAAGTCATCCAGCAGCTGCAAGCGGAGCCCTTAACCACTACACCAAATTGTCTTAGATGTTGCAACCATGTATACCAGGGGCCCACTACTGGGAATGCTCCACTACCTGTGAACTTCCCAATGTGCCTGATACACGCATGTCATATTTTGATATTACCAGTGTGTTCTGGTAATACGGTACACATATACCAAAGCTGTACATGCACAGTAAGTCCTTGCATTTCCCTCTTCACATGAAATGATGACCATGTATATCAAGAGCACCATGGGCAGCACTGTGTTCCTGGTATGTGTGATTCTATGGATGGAAAATGGCTCAGTATCTGCACAAATGCAAGGTTTTAATTGCGTGGTTAGCATGTCAGACTAGCACCCACCTGGGAGACCCAGATTTGAAATCTCCATTCTGCCGTGGAAGCTTACTGGCTGACCTTGGCCAGTCACTCTCAGCCTAATCCACCTTAAGGGTGGTTGTTGTGAGGATAAAGTAGTAAACAAATGTGTTGAATGTAACAGTGTACAAACAAAGAACAATCAAGTGCATACTGTACCCAGATAACTTGTGTGTTTGCTAAGGTGCATACAGGGAGGATGAGGCAATTTCACACATGTTCAAATGTTCCAGGTTTTGAAAACTGGCAGGATTGGAATTAGCACTTCAACCCATCCACAATTAAAGGTAAAGTTTTCCCTTGCTCGAAAGCTAGTCAAATCCAACTCTAGGGGGCGGTGCTCATCTCCGTTTCCAAGTCAAAGAGCCAGCGGTGTCCAAAGATGTTTCCCTGGTCATGTAGTGGCATGACTAAATGCTGAGGCGCACTGAACAATGTTACCTTCCCACCGAAGCAGTACTTTATTTATCTACTTGCAATTTCTTGCTTTCGAACTACTTGGTTGGCAGGAGCTGGGGCCAGAGACAGGTGCTCACTCCATCATGCGGCATTACGCACTCAAACTGCGGACCTACAGACCTTCCAGCCTGCAGCTTCAGCACCTTAACCACTAAGCCACCAGGGTTCCCATCCATCCACAATCACTCAGAAGTAAAACAAAGTTTGAGTCCAGTGGCACCTTTAAGTCCAACAAAGCTTAATTCCAGGTATAAGCTTTCGTCTGCAAGCACACTTCTTCAGATACAGAGAACAGAAATATCTTCAGCCATTACATATAGGGAGTCATCAGGAATCTCAGCTATAATCACCCAGTACTTCTGCATCTTGACTCTAACTGCCCCTCACCCCCTATAGGGAATGGCTGAAGAGATTCTGTTCTCTGTATCTGAGGAAGTGTGCGCGCACACGAAACCTTATACCTTGAATAAAACTTTGCAGGGGACCTACAAAAAGTAAGGACAAGCGATTGCTGCCGGGGAACATTCCTCCCTCTCCGCCGTTGCAGCTGCATCCGACAGCGGTGGCGACCATAACTTTTTTAAAGAGCCCCTAACGAGAGCTGGGCCTCTTGCATTCTGGGGGAGCCAGAATGACCTCTCACACAGGAGGTGGAATTTGCCCCTACCAGTCCAAGGCCACCACCCCGGGGCTCAGGGAGGGAAGGGGAACGTCCCCCCCCGCCCGCATACTCCCGTTTGAGCCCACCCAACGGCGCAAGAACGCAACCGCACGCCTCTGAATCCACCGCAACCTTACAGGGGACGAACTGGTGCCTCCACCTGTGGCACGAGCTCTTTTATCCCCCACCCGTAACACGGCAGCTCGTACAGGACAAAACTATTCACGGATTAATCCGTGCGCGCGCGCGCGAGCGCTTCTGGACGAAGAGGCGATGAAGGAGGGGGTGGGACGCTCGTCTACAGCCCCGCCCACTTCACCCTGCGCAAACCTCCACCCCCACGCTGGCTTGTATGTTTGCCTTCTCCCCGCTGTTCGGCGTCTGCGCATGCGCCCGGCGTGACAGGACTTTCCGAGATGGAGCCGCTCCTGGGGGAGCTGCCTCTGCGCTTCTCCCGGCTGCCCATGTTCCCCTTCTTCGACTTGGCGCACTATGCGGCCTCGGTGTTATCTCTGAAGGAGCAGCGAGGTGAGTGTCTTGCTGAAGAGATGTTCACTTTCTGCCAGGGTCCAGGGTTGGTTCGTTAGAAGGAGTAACTCTGTTTTGGGGCATGTGCAGAGTGATTTCCCTCGATACAGGAGAGGGGACCTACGTTTGTGCTCCTTCAACCCCAGAAACGATATTAGGCATCAGTCACTATAGCAACTCTGGTTATGTGGAGAGTGGGGTTCTGTCAATACCGAATAACCTGAACTGGTTCTTTGTACAAGAAGGTAGGCAGCTTCAACTTTTTGAACGTGTCTGTTGTCAATAACAGGAATAATTTTTTTATCGTGGGAAACGATTACAGAGGGTGCTTCTGACCATGGGCAGAGTGGATTTTTGTTCAGTAGTGGGTGGCAGTGTTCCCTCTAAGCTGAGTTAGTGTGAGCCAGCTCACAGTTTTTTAGCCTCCGGCTCACACCTTTTTGTCTTAGCTCAGGAAGGATGGCTCCAGAGCAAACTAAACTCTCAACTTTAATGCCAGTCGCTCACAAAGTAGAATTTTTGCTCACAAGACTCCACAGCTTAGAGGGAACATTGGTGGGTGGTCAACGCACCAACTTCGCACATTGACAGGTTGGAGGTGGGGGGAGGGCTTTTAATGCAAATTATGAAGTATTGGAGTGTTTGAATTCCAGGGCTACACTGTCCCTTGAAATTTAAGGGGGCATCCTTGAGCACTTTGGAGGCAGCTGTGCTTGCTCTTTAAGCACCTTGCCATGTGCTCCCAGCTGCATCCTTAGACTGTAATCCCTGTGGTCATACACTAGGCTTCTTTATTTTTATTCTCCCATTAATAGAACAACTTTAGAGTCCAGTGGCACCTTTAAGACCAACAAAGGTTTATTCAAGGTATGTGCGTGCACACGAAAGTGCCACTGGACTCTAAATTTGTTCTACTGCTTCAGGCCAACATGGCTGACCTCCTGGAACTATCTCCCATTAATAGTTCATTTTCTGACTTTGGGAGTTGCTCCAGCAGTGTTGGGATTTGCTTCTCTTACTTGGCGTCACTTACCCTGGCACCTTAACGCCAGGCCAAAGGACACGTTTCTCCATGCAGAGTAAACTTTACTTAATTTGCCACAGGTGACTGCCTCTACCTTAGATGGTTCCAAGCAACAATCAGACACCCTTACAGGCACCAATTGGTTACAGCTCTTAAATGGAACGGCTTTCTTCAGAAGCAGTGTACTCTAAGGGGGAAGACCTGTACTGCAGTTCCATTCATGCTCTCCTTGTAAGCTTCCAGAGGAACTTAACTGAATGCTGTTGAAAATAATATTTCCTTATGGGGTTTATGCTGCTTGGGCTGTCTGGGTGGTGGTGACTTGTTTATTTTTTAAATAAAATAGGGGGATGCAGAATGGACGCTTATACTTCCTTCCACTGAGTTACACATGATGAGTTTTCTCTAATTCCCAAAGGAAACTTTTCTGGAGATGATTTTTCTTAGGATGTATTGAAGAACAGGAGCAATTTAGCCCTTATATAAGAAAGTGCACACATCTGTCTGCCCGAAACATGTGCTGCCTGTGGGAGTAGGAAAGAGTCTGTTGCTGTGAGTTAGTGTGTCAGCTGTCAGCACTTAGGCAATGACAAGGGGTGCTTATCTCAGTGATCCTATCTTCCTTTAAAAAGTACCATTGCCTCACTTAAAATTGCACATCGCACTTATGTTTCTTGCTGATCTCCTGTGCCACCCACGCACACCTGTCAGTAGAAGTCTGAACCTTTAGTGACCCTCTGTTTGCTGCCATAATGGGCTGGAGCCCAAACACAGCTATCAGATGAGGCCAGGAGTATGGGAACTAGAAGTTCTGCCACACCCTGTTGGCACCAGAAAAGCCCGATAACATGGATTGGAAACTGTTGAAGGGGTCTGTGGTGGTGGCAGTGAATATGAAGGCCTGGGGGAAAAGTCCACTTAGGACTTTCCCCCCCAACTTTTATGATGGAAAAATTAGAAATTTGGGGAAGCACTGGAAAAAAAACGCATATGAAATGTTTTATTCTGATATGAGTGAAATGACTTTTTAAGGCAAAGTTTTAATCATGTGGAATGTGCAGTAAGACTTTTAATCTAAGATGATCTTCCGCTTTAAACATTGATATTTTTCTGTATACTGTATTCATACAACATATTTCCAGGTGCATATTTATTGCTTAAATATGATTAATCCTGTCCACCATTGATAACTGTATCAAAATAGTATTCTCAATGCTATCAAGTCTAATCCAGTATTCAAATATGCTGCTAACCCTAGTATGGTTGTATGTTTCTGTGTGGATAACGCACTGCTACAAAGTTTGTTTCTTCTACTTTTTTCCTACCTGTCGTGGCAAAAAGCAACATACATGTACAAGGTGCTAGTTTTGACCTTTAAAGTCTGTATGGCTCGGGGGCTGCATAATTTAGGACTGCCATCTCATCTCTTCAGAGGGCCTGCTTAGAGAGCTTTTGCCATTTGAGGCTAGATAAGTGGTCACCTGGGGGTTTGGGTGTATGGGGGGTTGGGGACTAAGGTCCCCCCAGTGGCCTATGGAGCAGGCAAGCCTAGGATGACTGGATTGGGTCCAAGTGAACTGGGGCGGGCAGAGGGAAACTTTCTTTGGAGGGTTATGGTGGCTCTTGGCTACCTTGCTTTGGCTGCTCAGGGTTTTTAGTGGCGGTGTCCCTTTCCCGGCAGTGTTGCAACCCCTTCACTTTACAGGGGTTTTAGTCATTCAGTGTCTTACTGTTGTATTGATTGATTTTGTTTCTTTGTGTATTTTGTCTTTTTTCTGTTTTTATCTTTCACTGTGATTGCAAGCTCCCTCTGGAGTCCTGTAATGGACTGAAAGGTCAGGTGTCACTTTAATACATCTTCTGAGTAATTGTTCACAATTATGAGTAATTGTACTTTTCTCATTGCTAGGAGTGCCTTTCAGGGTAGGCAAAATGGGAGACGATGTATAAATTGCTGACCCATCAGCCACCGAATTTGTTTCATCTTATCTACAATAAATGTGGAAATGTCAAATAAGATAAGTCAGTACGATGTAGTGGTTAGAGGGTCAGATTATGGTTTGGGAAGCCCAGGTTTGAATCCTCATTCTGCCTTGGAAGCTCACTGGATGACCTTGGGCCAGTCACACATGCTCAGTGTAATCTACCTCACAAGGTTGTTGTGAAAATAAAATGGAAAGGAGAATGTCTGTAAGCTGCTTTGAGTTCCCATTGGGGAAGAAGGTGAGATATAAAGTCAACTAAATGGAAAAGGCACTGTTGGGCTTTGCAAACTTCAGGCTGTGTTGGCAAAGTAGAACATTGACTTTTTGTTAACTATTGGTTTAAGCTTTTGGAACTCCTTCCCCACAAATAGTTTGCTGTGTCATCTTCCTCTGCAGAAAAACAAACTGGATGTATGTGGACCCCCATGGCTCATCTGCTCTACAAATTATACTGTTTTTACACTGTCCAGTTGCTGTGTCTTCCCCATAGAATTTTGGGAACTGTAGTCTTGTGAGTGCCATGAATCCTCTGGGTCTTGTCATAGCTCCATGAGTGTAGCTGATCTCTGAGCAGCCAGCATATTTATATGGATTCACTTTGTTTTCCCTTTACTTATGTAGTAGATGCAAAAGAAATTGTATCTCTGTGCTCTTTAAAGAACATTTGTTTAAAAAAGTATTTCAGAAGCATTCTGATTAACTGGTATTCACAATCTGCTTTGAGGGTCCATAATTTTGTATTTGAATATTATTTATTAAAGATGCAGGCTTTGTTCTAATAAAGAATTTTGCTGTGTTGTAATATAGTATGTTCTGGGCAATCTGTAGTACAACTTGAAAAGTAAAGGCTTTAATTGGTCCAGCAAATAGGTACTTGGAATATGCAGGCGTGTTCCTTCTCTGCCAAGGAGACAGTGATGTGGATAGTTGCATATATTTCACAGGTTTTCAGTGGTTACACTAGTATACCTATGGTACTCATGAACTGCTACATGAGGTAGCTGTAAGTCTATGTAACCATAAGCTTTGTTTTGCCATCCTCTAAAGAAGAATAGTATTAATGACCTAACTGACCTAGTCACTCTACAGTCAAATCCAAAACAATAAAGATCTTTGCCAATCTAAATGCTTATACAAAAAAGCAGTAATAGAAAGTAGACTACTAGATCCACTTTGGATGTTGGTCATTTCCCTTTATAATTAGCACTTTGGGTTTTGAACTGGTGATCAATCTCTCTGGAAAATGTCAGTAGTTTTAAAACAAGCCTTACTGTACCTTTAGTATTAGTATGTTCTGTCACACTTAGAGTAATTCAGTGTAGCCATGGGTGATAGGGCCTTCTTAGTGGTGGCACTGTTGGTATTTCTTTGGGAAGCCCATTAAGCCCCCATCCTTTTGAAACCTTCAGGCTAGTAAACACTTAACTATTTTGATGAGCTTTTAGTTTGTTTTAGTGATTGTGGTGAAAGTATTTGTTTGATGAACTTTTGGGTGCTGATGACTTTACATTTGCGTCTGTATAGTTTTGCTGATTATTTGCTTTTTTTAGCTTGAATGTTTGTTGTATGTTTGTGTATGGTTTTACTGAAAGCTGCTTTGGATGTCCTACTAAAAAGCAGAATGTACATTTTAACATAGAATAAATGGCTCCATCTAAAGAACTAAAGACCCTCACACAGACCAGAGAGGGTTAATATCAGAAGAATATCATCATTGTATGACCTCATGTACAGTCTGTGCAGTTTTCCATATGAGAATAGAAAGGCTGTTGTTGTTGTTGTTATTACGACTGTGCCTTATGGCCCTTCTGTGGCTCCTGCCTAAAAGTAATAGAGGAGGAGGAAGAGGTGGCGTTGGCGTCACAGTAACCCGAGGTGGACGGCAATGACAACAACCTGCTGGTGGGCAGCAAGGGTGGGCGACTCTGCAGCTCTCGCATGTGCTCTGCCAAACTGCCCACCAAGTTCGCCGCAGGTCCCTTTCACCCCTGAGCCCGGACCGGAGGAGGAGGAGGTGGGTACGGGTGGGAGCAGGGCAGGGGGTGGGGGAAGAAAGCCAGCCGGGCTGCCCTGCTCAGGCCAAGACGAGGAGTGAGAGGGCCGGGCCCTTTGGCATGCCTTCTTCTTGGGCTGCATGGCTGGAGGAGCGGGAGTCAGTTTAGAGGGAACACTGGCTGACACTGGTTGCCCTGGGGGAGGCTCAGTCTCTCCCGGAAAATTTCAGAGAAGGGCCAGCCCCTGAGCCCCCCTGTAGTTGACACCTATGCCTGGAGGTACCTAAGCAGGACATGAAAGCAGCTGTCCCCCAATCTCAAGGTCTGCTGCCCCTTAGCTTGGAGGCTTCTTTAGCTACTGTGGCCAATAGCCATTGAGCAATCCGTGAAGATTGTCTGCCCAATTCTTTTCATAAAGTTGTCTAAGCCTAGCACTGCATCTTATAGGGCTGAGTTCTGTAATAACATTTTGTGTGTGTGTAAAAAGTATTTCCTTTTGTCTGTTCTAACTTTACCACCAGGCAGTCCTTGTGTTCTATTGGTAGAACTTATTTACTTCAGTTATAGTCTGCCTTTGTCACTCAGACTTAGGGCAGGTTGTATAATTTAAAGAACCCACTTAATAAAGATAATCCATATCTCCCTTATATATAAAAGCCGAATGGTGGTGGCACTTCTCTAGAACATTCCACACGCTCCGGAATTGGTTGGCGCCCTGGTGTGTCACGCAGAATCTGTCCCTATCCACTGGATGCATTGCTTGAGTCTCGCCTCCAACATTCTAAACAGTTTGCTGTTCCTCCCCCCCCCCATAGCCAGTCAGAACACAGAGGTTATTTGCATATGCAGCCTCATTGGCCTTTGCCTCGGAACACAGAGGTCGTTTGTATATGCACCTGATTGGCTTTTGCCTCTAACATTCTAAACAGTTTGCTGTTCTGAGGTAAAATGTGTCCAATCTCCAGGTGAGGGCTGGAGATCACTCAGAATTACAACTGCTTTTCAGATGGCAGAGATCAGTTCCCCTGGAGAAAATGGTGGCCTCTGTATCCTTATATGCTGCTGAGGTGGCCCCCGTATGACAGCCAATGTGACGTAGTAGTCAGGGCTTCAGAGCACAGGAGAGGCTGCAAGGGTGTGTGTGGGGTGGAAAGCTGAAGAGTGAGGGGGATGTAAAGGTAGGGTGATGATTGGCTGGAAAGGAGATAGGGTTGCCAATTCCAGGTGGGAAATTCCTGGAGATGTGAGGGATGGATCCTGGAGAGGGTGAGGTTTCAGGAGGGGTAGGATAGGTACAAAGCCGTAGACTCCACCCTCCAACCATTCCCTTCTGGGGAACCATTCTTGCCAGTCTCCAGGTGAGGGCTGGAGATCACTCAAAATTACAACTGTTCTTTAGGTAGCAGAGATCAGTTCCTCTGGAGAAAATGGTGGACTCAGTGTCATTATACCATGCTGAGGTAGCCACAGCAAATTGACACTTAGTGTCCAAGGCCGGGGCACCCGCCCAGAGCCTCTTTCTAGAGGCCGTTGTATTTATTTCCACAACGGGTCTTTTTCCTAGTAGTTATTAAAACTGGACTGCAAAATTAGAGAACACCCCAAAAGGACAGTGTAACACATAAAACAATACCAACCCCCCCCCAAGGTTACAGAATGATGCAATAAAACAGTAATATGTAGAAGAAACAAGGTAATAAAGTGAGATTACAAAATTAGAAAGCAATGCAAAAAATACAGTAGGCAATTAAATGAGACGTTGCCTAAAAATTTCAGCGGTGACTACTAGAACCCACTTCCCTCGACAAAAATGCCCTCCTGAGTAATTCTGTTGACCAGCAGAATGTGTGAAACATAGGTGTGGAAGTTTACCTGACCTCCTCAGGCAGGCCATTTTACTAGGTGGGAGCCAGAGTGGACATATGGGCAACTATTTATTTTATTTATTTGTAACCCTGACTTGGATGGTCTAGGCTTGCCCAATCCCGTCGGATCTCGTAAGCTAAGCAGGGTCATCCAAGGAATACTAGGGCTGTGACACAGAGGCAGGCAGTGGCAAACCACTTCTGAAATGTCTCTTGGCTTAAAAACAAGTCTATCTCGCCACCTAGTGGTGCATAAAGCTAAAGAGCTAGAACTGCTGGCTGCCAGACAATCTTAGGATCTCCTGGCTATTCTATACACAATGCAATATGGTAATTAATGAATTACCTATTTACAGGGTGGCACCTTCCAAAGGTTTGCTCAGATGCAGTGCTTTTGTTGGTGAAAAAAAGATGCCGGTGCTCATATATAAGGTTGCTCTGATTTCCACCATTTCCCCCCTCTGCTCATTTCTACCACGCTGTTCCTGAGGGTCCACTTTATCTTTTTCTGGCTGAGTGGGGTGGGCCGGTGCATGAGGATCAGGGCTTGAGAGCACCTCCGAAAAGGTGCTGGTACTCCGTATTGGTGAGTACGGTCCTTGATCAGATGAATGAAGTTGCCACAGCAAGACAAAGAGAATTCTCTCTCTTCACTTTCCCTTGGTCGTGCATACTTTTATAAACTTCTTTTATTCACATTCCCACCTCGCTGTCTAGTCATTTTTCGTTCCAGATGCTTTCGTGTTTCCATGCTGAAAAGGTTCACTAACCCATTAATTAAGAACATAAGAACATAATTGTTTTGGTTGCATGTTTTCTGTCCCCTTCTTTGATCCCGCGATATTTGTTTCAGGGTGGGGAAATCACAAAAAGCATACATCTGTACATCTAGAAACCGCATCCCCCCCAACTGTATCCTGCTTCTGTGCTGATGTGGAGGAGCAGAAAATGATGTGCTGTACTGAGTATTTTGTCACTTAATGTGATATTAAACACATCTTTCTCAATATCTCTCCTTCTAAACTGTGGAAATTAGATTTCTGAAATATTTTGCCTACCTTCAGGCCTTCTCGTAAATCTTCAGGAATATGTACTTGGGGCATTCGGATTGGACAGCAGTCATGCGCTTCAGACTTCTCATTAGGTAAACCTGATAGTTCATCCAGATCATTATCTCCCTTGTTAACCTTGTCAAGTACACAATTAAGCTTAATTAACTGCAACTTCAGAGCTTAGAAAGAACATTTATAGGATGCATGTGAACTGAACAGCGATCTTCTAGTCCTAAGCATTCATACTCAAAGTGTCACGTAATACTGATATTACAGCATAATGTTTTTATATTTAAATATTCCTGATCTGTAAAGAACTGTTAGTTTGGCTTTTGCAAAAGTATTTCCATAGAAGCAGATTTTAGAGGGGTGGCTGCATTAGTCTGTTACGGTCGGAATAACCTACAGGATAAGTTGGATCCAAAGATGGTTTTTTGCCAGTGGAAGAGAAGGGGTGATGTTTACTGATTCCCTCCTCCTGGTGTGGTCCCCTAAGCTCCCTGAAATTGCTACTCTTTGTGGAGGGGCACAGGGGGACCCTCAGGAACAGCGAGGGGAATGGAAAGGTCTGCAGGTTGGGGGGGGGATGCGGTTTCTAGAATAGGAAGTATTTGGCATACATTGCCCTCTTTCTTCTGTTGGCAGAAGTATGTCATGCCAGCAGAAATAGCCCGTGAATCCAACTTTTTTAAAAAAACTTTTGCATACCTCTTTGATGTGAATGAAAGGCAGTGAAGAAGAAATCAAATCACCAATGGCTCCTTCTAATGTCAAACTCAAAGTAAAGTATTCATTGCTGCTTTCTCATGTCATTCTTTCTCTTTCCCGTTTTCTTGGTTGCACATTCTTTGAAGGAAAGCATACAGGGTTTTTTTCAGTTAACAAAATAGTATTGAGTTGGCAATAGTATGGAGAATCTTTCTTGGAAAGAGCAACACTTGAGCTTGTCATATGAATGTAATCATGCATCCATGTTTGATATAATGGTACTCATGAAATATGTTGCTGGTAGCAAAATACACATTGATTTAAAGAGGGCCAAGTTAATTCGAACAGGACAAACTGTATGTTATCCAAAATTTACTAAACAGTGAATGTGTTTCTGAGGGTACTCAGATTTGAATTATGAAGGGTGCGATAGTAATTCTGAGGATGCTACATAATTCTTTTTTTTTCTCCCCAGAAAGATTATCTTCTGCCTTACCATAAATCTTTAGTAACGGCCATGGAAACTTAAAATCACTCACTCCTCAGATTTCTAACACTGTTTAGTCATAGTACAGTGGTTGCTTCCATGAACGGTAACTTCTCTCTGTGCTGAAAGAGAATGAAAGAATTTATAAGAGTGTGGATAAGTTTTCAAGTTAGTTTCCTCATGGAGAGCTTTGATATCCTCTGAAGAGCTACTTGAAGTTCTACACAAGATGAAAATTTTCCTTCGATGGTTCAGTAGGAGAAACTTGGGGGCCATTAAAGGCCCTCACATTGCTTGTTTCTCCTTTTCTGAGGTTAAAGTTTGACAAGAAGAGGTCTTAATAAACTGATTTTGTCTGAATTCTCTATCATTCCAGGAGCAGTGGAAATATCGTGTCACAGCCCAATTGCATGCTGGTTTAGTGCTATGCTTTACTGTTTTGGTGGGTCTATTTTGTCTTCCTTGATGCTCGGGGAACCTCCAGTTGCATTTCTTGCCAATACTACAAATGTCCTCCTCGCCTCATCAGTCTGGTAAGCAGCTTTACATCTAAGTTTGTTGTCTGTATTTACAATAGTTGATAAAGCATGAATTTGTAATTTAAGGAGCTTTTTTTTGGCAAGACTTGAAGAGCAACTTTCAGGACTGTCATTCAATTAAGCTGTTAGTCATATGGATTTTAAAATATGCATAGTAAAGGTAAAGGTTCCCTTGCTCGAAAGCCAGTCGAATCTGACTCTAGGGTTGTGGTGCTCATCTTCGTTTCAAAGCCGAAGAGCCAGCGCTGTCCAAAGACATTTCCGTGGTCATGTGGCTGGCATGACTAAACACCAAGACGCACGGATCGCTGTTACCTTCCCACTGAAGTGGTACCTATTTATCTACTTGCAATTTCTTGCTTTCAACCTGCTAAGGTTGGCAGGAGCTGGAACTAGAGACGGGAGCTCACTCTGTCATGCAGCAACTCGGGTCTCGAACTGCTGAACTATTGACCTTCCACAGCCTGCCGTTCAGCGTCTTAACCACTTGAGCCACCGCAGCTCCAAAACATGCATACAGCTTTCAAAAACTAAGACTACTGTCTTAAAATGAAGCAGTGGCGTGGCTATATCTGCTCAGATGGTTGGCAAGTACCTTTGTCTCTAAAGTGAAGAAGGGCAGAAGCCTGGCCTGCTGGGAGGGACTGTTGTGGCAACGTCTGTATTTAGCTGCATTACGGTGCCTTTCACAAGAAGGCACCAGTCCAGTGTACAGCTGGGAGAAATCCGTGGTGGAAATTCAGTGAAACTTATTTCCTGAATAGAGAAAAACTAGGATCAGATTGCCCTTATCCCTTCTTGAGGTGTTAAATGGAAATCAGAAATCCAGTAACTTTATGGAGTTATCCGTTGTTGCTTTCAAAAGGCTCTGTTACAGAAACAATGAAGAATAAAAAGTTGTGTACACAAACTAGCAATTGCTGTGAGCTAAGGTTGGGTGTCCTCTGAATTTTTAGTGTGCTTTATTTTCAAATTGTGTTTGTAGGGGACACAAAGGAGTATTTACTGACTTTTCTCATGTGGAAAAGTACACATTGTTCCTTTAGGACTCCTTACTAATTAGTGGAGCTCATTAGCAAAAACAGTATTGAGTCAGTCTTAGATTTCTGAATCTCAACCCTCTGTTAGGAACTCCTGTGTTACTACTAAATTAGTTTGCCACTAACTACCTTACTTCAGGGAGAACATGCCTTTATTTTGCTAAATAACTGGACTGAGTGGGAAGAGTCTGTTCCTTCCTTAATGGCTCTTGTGCCTTGACGACAGCAGTTCCTTTGTCTAATGCAGCGGTAAGGTATAGAAACTTTTTCTTACTGGCGCTTCTTAGATGTGAGAGCACATTTTTGGCTTAGGTCACTTACCAGAGTAGCTGAACTTGTGGTCTGAAGAGCAAAACATGCACTTCAGGTTATTCTTTCCAAATTGCCTTGTATGTCCTGAAATAATTGGTGGTGGAAAGTGCCTTTAAGTTGCAGCAACTTACGATGACCCTGTTGGGCTTTCAAGGCAAGAGATGTAGTTTGTCCTTGTCTGCTTCAGCACAGTGACCTTTTCCCCCCTTGGTAGTCTCCCATCCAAGTTCTGACCAGGGCTGACCCTGCTTAGCTCCTTGAGCTCTGATGAGATCGGGCTAACCTGGGCCAACCGGTTGAAGGCTCCAAAATAATTATATCTTTTGCTTATAAGATGCATTGCAAACAGTAGCTGCAGTAAAATGTTACCTTATGTATACAGTGATGATACTGGGAGAATGAAATGGTATCTTCTGGCGGCAAACAATTAAAATAAACTTAAATATTAAATAATGCCGTTAAACAGATAAAATAGATCCCAATTAAGTCTCTAATCCATTGGGTTCTCTTTCCTTCCTGCCTTTCTTGAATGGATAGACTCGAATGCTATTTATACACTGCTGTATTTATGTACAAAGACAGTTTTGTGTTGGAAAAGTAAATATTTTCTTTTCTCCATGCTGAGAATACAGTGCAATTGCTTACATATGTTTTGGCTGCCTGCTTGATTGATAGATGCCAGGCACAGAAAAAGCTGGCACTGCCGCTTCACAGATGAATGTGTGTTTTCACGCACAGAGGTGATCCCTGCATAGGAAGACAATGATTTACCACTGCATCCAGACCCGTGTGATTTATGATAAACAATTAAGTGGGCATATGTCAGGGGTCTGTAACAGGTAGCCTGTGAGCTGCTGGTAGCTTGCTGGCTGCTTTCAAGTAGCTTGTGCGTGCTCTAGATTAGAAGACCCAGGAAAAGGCTGGAAAAGATGTCCTGTAGGCTTTTTTAAAAAGCCTTTTTCGTAGGGTTTTTCCCTCTGTGCTGCTTAGCTTTATTTCTGACACTCTTCTTAGTCTATGTTCAGTTTTTGGGGCTTGGTTAATGTTTGTGTGTATTCGTGTATTAGATCAGGATATATTTCATAACTCAGAAGTAGCTTTCATTAAAGAAAAGCCTGGTGACCCCTGGCATATGTAGTAGTCGATATGCGCGCCAAAGTCACAAAATCCCTTTGCTTTGGGGAGAAAAGGGTGGCTTCCTAACTTTTTGATTACTTTATAAAAAATTAATCACAACAAATACTGTTAAGTGTTTTCTTTTTGCAGTTAAAATGTATTTTAAGTGAGTCCCAGGGCTATTTTTGGGCAGGAACGCACAGGAACGGAGTTCCGGCTGGCTCCTAAGTTGGCCACGCCCAGCAGGAACTCATTAGCATAATAGGCCACACCCAACAGCAGGAACTCATTAGGATTGGCTACATTAGGGGTGTGTGGCCTAACATGCAAAGGAGTTCCTGGTACCAAAAAAGCCCTGGGTTTTGACAACAAACAAGGTAAACAGAATAAGAAGCAAAAGGTGGGTGTGGTTGGATGACCACACTTCTGGTAACACGGGGGTGTGGCCTCATATGCTAATGACCTGTGATGTCGGGTGTGTGGCCTAATATGCTAATGGATTTCTGCTGTTGGGTGTGGCCTATTATGCTAATGAGTTCCTGCTGGGCTTTTTCTACAAAAAGAGCCCTGGCTGAGTCCTATTAAACTTGGAAATCTCCCCCTCTCCTGGTGCTCATGGAACTAAGTTGGGTAGGTGGAAGGAGCCATTTGGGGATAGATACAGCCCTTGGATGTGCAAAGCAGTGAAGTGGAACAAATGTACCAGAAGCTTGTGGAGGCCAAGTTGTTCCATGCAAAATGAACAGCTTGGTGGGGTGGGGTGGGGTGGCGGAATGGTCCAATGTTAAGACGTCTGCAATAGAATCCTATGCATAGATCCAGTTGGTCAGCCGTGTTGGCCTGAAGCAGTACAACAGATTTAGAGTTCAATGGCACCTTTAAGACCAACAAAGGTTTATTCAAGGTATGAGCTTTCAGGCGCACACACACTTTATCAAATACGTTAGAATGGCAGGCAAGGTTCAAACTTATAGCCAGAGAATGAACAGCAAATTAACATGCAACACGATGATGATGAAGATACGCAAAGTGACACCAAGTAACATGTTAAGGTTATAGGGTCAACTGGCAATAAAGCGATAACTGTTATTCTGTGCTCAGTCCCATTGTACTGTTTGTGGTGTAATGAGGACTGGGTCCATCCGCTAGCTCTTCTCAAAGACAATGTGTATAAATTGTAACAACTGTCCCCCTCCAATCCTTTCAGTATAAAATCTGCCCCACATACTCATGCTATGTTCCCTATAAAAATATGTACAGTGGGAATTTTTATGCTCCACAGAGCAATCTCAGCATAAGATCAGATAGCAGCGCAGTTGAAAGGGCTTGGCTTCCTCCTTCTGTACTTAAACCTATGCCCCAATTTTATAGATTTGACACACCCACATGCCCAAACACTTACTAAGCACGATAGACTCTGAGGGGTCTGAAATATTTATCCACTAGTGACATCTACTGGTATCTATTGGAAATATCATTAAAAATTCTGAAGGGCGACAGTCTTCTAATAGCTGCTCCTAGTGCTGTAGCAACAAATACTTATTTTGACTTTCTATCATTCCAGCTCATGATGTTCAATCTGCTGGTCTTCTACACACGTATGCAAAGTATAATAGGTGTTACGCCTTTGTAAATATTGCAACTTGCTACTGCTATTTGTCGAGACAGAAGAATATGGGAGATGGCCTTCAAAATGTGTACCGAGCAATCATTCAGTAGGTGGTCATAGTTGCTAGGCCAGCACTTAATTTTAGAGGGTCTGGGGAGCAGTGGGCAATGGTAGACATCGCCACCATTCGTTCCTTATCCCCTGTCTTGCCTCTCTGGGTTGGCAACTGAACCATCTGCTATGCTTAAAGGGCCTGAGTTTTGCTTAGGGCTTGCATTTGCTGGTTCTCCATTTTAGATGTTAACATGGATGGAGCCAGTGTGGTCTAGTAGGCAGAGTGTCGGAGTAGGATCCGGGAGACCCAGTTTCAGATCCCTGTTCCTCCATGGAAACTTGGCTGGGCGATCTTGGACCAGGCACACAGCCTAAGCGATCTCAAAAGGTGGTTGGGGGTGGTGGTGTTGGGATTCTTATTGAGTAAGTCAGCAGAGTATTAAGAGACTGAGTCCATGGTGTGTATTAAAATATAAACGTTTACTATAAACCCAACATGGGGAAAAGGTACACAGGATATGAAAATAACAAAGAGCTAATATGTCTACATCCTTACAGCGAAAAGGTAAAACGGGAAGAGCCGGAATGGCATCTCCTTCTCAGTCAGAACAAAGAACGGGAGGAGGACAACTTGGTTTCCAATCAGACTAGCAAATTAGCTCCAAAGTTCCCGGGCATTCTGTTGTCTAAATAGATTGGTTACAAACAAACATGTGACTTAACAAACATCATTAACCCTGTAAATACTGAAGTGGTTTGACTTGTAACACCCAACAGGGGGGCAATGTTGTAAGCTGCTTTATATCACCCTTGGGGAGAAAAGTACAGTTTAACTGTCTAAATAAGTATGTTTTCAGTGTTCCATTAACACCCATTTCCAATTGCAAAGTGATTTCACAAGGCTATGCAGACTTTGCCCTGCCCTGTGATGTTGATGCCAGAGACTTATACTGTGTTAAAGTATTCAGGTGCCAGATTGAAGCACTGGATTATAACATGCAACACGATGATGATGAAGATACGCAAAGTGACACCAAGTAACATGTTAAGGTTATAGGGTCAACTGGCAATAAAGCGATAACTGTTATTCTGTGCTCAGTCCCATTGTACTGTTTGTGGTGTAATGAGGACTGGGTCCATCCGCTAGCTCTTCTCAAAGACAATGTGTATAAATCGTAACAACTGTCCCCCTCCAGTCCTTTCAGAATAAAATCTGCCCCACATACTCATGCTGTGTTGCCTATAAAAATATGTACAGTGGGAATTTTTATGCTCCACAGAGCAATCTCAGCATAAGATCAGATAGCAGCGCAGTTGAAAGGGCTTGGCTTCCTCCTTCTGTACTTAAACCTATGCCCCAATTTTATAGATTTGACACACCCACATGCCCAAACACTTACTAAGCACGATAGACTCTGAGGGGTCTGAAATATTTATCCACTAGTGACATCTACTGGTATCTATTGGAAATATCATTAAAAATTCTGAAGGGCGACAGTCTTCTAATAGCTGCTCCTAGTGCTGTAGCAACAAATACTTATTTTGACTTTCTATCATTCCAGCTCATGATGTTCAATCTGCTGGTCTTCTACACACGTATGCAAAGTATAATAGGTGTTACGCCTTTGTAAATATTGCAACTTGCTACTGCTATTTGTCGAGACAGAAGAATATGGGAGATGGCCTTCAAAATGTGTACCGAGCAATCATTCAGTAGGTGGTCATAGTTGCTAGGCCAGCACTTAATTTTAGAGGGTCTGGGGAGCAGTGGGCAATGGTAGACATCGCCACCATTCGTTCCTTATCCCCTGTCTTGCCTCTCTGGGTTGGCAACTAAACCATCTGCTATGCTTAAAGGGCCTGAGTTTTGCTGAGGGCTTGCATTTGCTGGTTCTCCATTTTAGATGTTAACATGGATGGAGCCAGTGTGGTCTAGTAGGCAGAGTGTCGGAGTAGGATCCGGGAGACCCAGTTTCAGATCCCTGTTCCTCCATGGAAACTTGGCTGGGCGATCTTGGACCAGGCACACAGCCTAAGCGATCTCAAAAGGTGGTTGGGGGTGGTGGTGTTGGGATTCTTATTGAGTAAGTCAGCAGAGTATTAAGAGACTGAGTCCATGGTGTGTATTAAAATATAAACGTTTACTATAAACCCAACATGGGGAAAAGGTACACAGGATATGAAAATAACAAAGAGCTAATATGTCTACATCCTTACAGCGAAAAGGTAAAACGGGAAGAGCCGGAATGGCATCTCCTTCTCAGTCAGAACAAAGAACGGGAGGAGGACAACTTGGTTTCCAATCAGACTAGCAAATTAGCTCCAAAGTTCCCGGGCATTCTGTTGTCTAAATAGATTGGTTACAAACAAACATGTGACTTAACAAACATCATTAACCCTGTAAATACTGAAGTGGTTTGACTTGTAACACCCAACAGGGGGGCAATGTTGTAAGCTGCTTTATATCACCCTTGGGGAGAAAAGTACAGTTTAACTGTCTAAATAAGTATGTTTTCAGTGTTCCATTAACACCCATTTCCAATTGCAAAGTGATTTCACAAGGCTATGCAGACTTTGCCCTGCCCTGTGATGTTGATGCCAGAGACTTATACTGTGTTAAAGTATTCAGGTGCCAGATTGAAGCACTGGATTTCCATGTTTGTAAAACCAAGTGAGTTTTAAATGTATGAATAAATGGGGGGAGGAGAAGCAAGATACTCTTACAGAGACCGTGGTTTACGGCTTCCTGAAATTAACCAGCACATATATAAAAACCAAGGATAGCAGAAACGCACAACCCTTTGGGCTTTCCGTAGCCCTTGTGCAAGCTGAGAGAAGGTGTCCATGGATGGCTGTCCTTCTGGCATCGTGGGTAGTTGTGCTGGTCTGAAGCAGAACAAAGTTTGAGTCCAGTGGCACCTTTAAGACCAAGAAAGTTTTACTTTTATTCAAGATCTAAACTTTGGAGTATGCTTGCCCACGAAAGCTTATACCTTGAATAAAACTTTCTTGGTCTTAAAGGTGCCACTGGACTCAAACTTTGTTTTGGCTTAGTGGAGAGCCACAAGAATGATGGGAGAAGCTCAACGACTTTTGCTTCTCAGGAAGGAATGCCAACCCCCTCCCCACCCCCCCGTCTTTTGGGCAGCTATATGTGAGTGGCATTCAGATATGTGCTATAGCCTTGGAGGAAAGATATGTGCTATAGCCTTGGAAGAAAAGGAGCAGCAGGAACAGGAATCACCCTACCAAGAGTCTCTGTGGGGGGAAAGACCAAAGGAGGAAACAGAAGATGACCAGAAGCTGGCGAGAAAAGAGCTGGCTACCCAACCTGAAATAGTAGCAGGGTTCATCTTTGCTAGAATACAACAGTGTGGTTGGCTCAACCACTGAAATGAAAAGGACAAGAAAGAGCCAGCCCGCTGGGAGGAAGCTAGCAGAATGCGTGTATGTGGGGTTTGTTACATAAGACATGGTATTTAACACTTACGCAAGCACTGCAGTTGCGATATTGTTGAGTTCCATAACCCATTCCCTCAAAATATTGTAGCTTGAGGGGGTTTTTTTTGGGGGGGGTGTAGCGGCATCCTTCTATCAGTATTACAGTGCTGAGAGAAAGAAAAGGGATATGAGAAATATGGGCTTATTCTGCGTAATGCACACAAACTATTTTTAAAAACAGACATTTCAAATCTGAACATACTAGGGAGGATGACATAGACTTCTTTAGCAGCAGAAATGTATAGAGCTGTACAAATAAGAGTGAAAAGTAAAGGAAAGTATACATGTTCCAATTAGGGCCACTTCATTTTTTCCCCCGTACCATATCACTTGTGTCCAGAATCTAGAAAATGTGGCCACTTTATATCATATTACTTAATTGGGGGTCACTTGTGCCAGCTTATTGAACTGGTCAGTTTCACCAGCTCAGTTGCTGGCAATGTCTGTTTGCCCTGACCTGGACGGCCCAGGCCAGCCTGATCTCATCAGAAGCTGAGCAGGGTCAGTCCTGTTCAGCTATTGGATGGGAGACCACCCAGGAAGTGCAGGGTTGCTACACAGAGGCAGGCAGTGGCAAACCTCCTCTGAACGTCTCTCGCCTTGGAAACCCAACGGGGTCGCTATAAGTTGGCTGTGACTTGACAGCCCCTTCTACCACTGTCACTGTCTGTTACAGAAAATGGTACTTAGGAATGGTTAAAAACCTTCTGGGGTAGAGAGAGCTCCCGAAACTTCTCACGAGCACCGTAACGGGAAAGCAGACAAAGGTCTGAATTACTTTATACTGAACGGTGGCATTGAGGCTAACGACTGGTGGCAGTCTTAACTGAAGTTATGTAATTGTGTCACTGGTGATACAGCAGCACAGCGTTGGCAAGGTACTGCTGTGATTTATGCTGCTAGAGGACTCTGAACAAAATTGTGAGGGTGAGGACTGGTGACTAAAACAGGGCAAAAGCATGAGGTATTATCAGTCTTGGTGAGAACTGGCTCGAAAGTAGGCCTTGTGGGTGTACAGTTGACCGGTGGACATCTTGTAATGTAAGTCAGACTAGAAGTTCCTGGAAATGTTTGTCCTAGGTAAAAGATAAAATGTGCTATAGCTGAGGACCTAATGGTTTGATGAGCTTCTGAATTCCTGCGTGTGCAGCACACATTGTTGCTGGTACCTGGCTCATGTAGCATTTTGTTAAGAGGGCTCAGTTCTTCAAAGGAACTTTGGCAGACTGTGCACTGTTCTTGTGCACTGTTCTTGTACAGTGTATCATATCATCTTACTCTGTCTCAAAGTGGAAGATGAATGGGAGTTCATTAGTTGACTTCTAGCGGCAGCATTCTGCACTGTGGTCTCTGAATGCTCTTCAAGGGTAGCCCTAAGTAGAGCCCATTGCAGTAGTCCAGTCTAGATGTAATTAAAGCATGGATCACTGTGGCTAGATCAGACTGAGTCAGTAATGGGTGCAGCTGGTACATCTCCTAAAGCTGAGCAAAAGCACTTCAAACCACAGCAGCCACCTGGTTTTTCTAAGGTAACTGATGTGTTGAATAGCACAGGCTGTGGACCTGGCTTTTCAAGAGGAGTACAACCAAATCCAGGGCAGGGGAGATCACCTCTGTCTTCTCAGGATTAAATTCATACAAGTTATTGATCTATATTTATCAAGTTTCTGCCCTGCTTTTCCAGAGAACCTCCCCAAGGCGGCTCACAAAATAAAGAATAAACAGCTTTAAGACTCTGATAACAATTTTCTCAAGCAGACAGTAAAAATTATTTTAAAAGGTCAGCCCCTTGATTTAAAAGCCTGGGGGAAAATGAAAAGTTTGGTCTGGTGCCTGGAAGAGTATACTCGGTGCCGGATGAGCCTCAAGGGGAGGAGCATTCCAAAGGTGAGGTGCTGCCCCTGTGGTTGGGGCCATAAGAGCAGGGCTTGGGAGGGAAGAGCTTAGTCCTTCCATAATTTTGAACATAATCTTTTTTAGGGGGGTTGTCTTATATTCAGGATAATGTCGCTTTTGGGTGTACAAGGTTGTTTAGCAGCATGTGCAATGTTACATTTATTGAAATTCATTCCTTTAAAAGCCAGAAGTGTGAATTCATATAAACTTCTTTCAGCCCTGATAATGCTGCACGTTACTTCTTAATTTCAGCCAGTTTGGTGTAGTGGTTAAGTGTGCGGACTCTAATCTGGGAGAACCGGGTTTGATTCCCCACTCTTCCACTTGCACCTGGCTGGATGACCTTGGGCAAGCCGTAGTTCTGATAAGAGCTGTTCTTGAAAAAGAGCAGTTTCTGTCAGAGCTCTCTCAGCCCCACCTACCTCACAGGGTGTCCGTTTGGGGTGGGGAGGGGAAGGGAGTTTATAAGCCGCTCGGGTAGTGAAGGGCGGGGTATAAATCCAATCTCTTCTTCTTCTTCTTAATTTCAAAATCCAAAAGAGCTCTACACTGTTGTTTTCCCTTGCTCAGTTCTTATGTAGGATGGAGAGGTTTGGCCAGATGCCTATGACCCAGCATGAAATCACCACACAACGGATTTGGAAATATGTTGGATTTGGAAATAAATTGGCCACAACTTTATTGATTACAGCTGTAAGAAGCATTGGCACAGCATGGGTCCACTGGATCCAACGCATCAGCCAGCCCCATGCCAACCGATGTGCCCCGTTACCCAGTCAGCCGGCATGGGTGAAGATTGCGGAATGGCAGGTTGCCGGAGATCACACCGATGACTGCCCCTTCGTGTTCTCCCCTGCCATATGGTTGTGAGGGCAAGCGGTGGTAGTCCTTGAGCAGGCTTGCTCCCATCAGCACTCATGCCAAGGTGGTCCCCATATCTGGGCAATGGCATGCAGGCCGATTTCTGTAAACGGATCCGGCCCCATGCTGTTACCGCCAAACAGTTGTGACGAGAAAGAAAACATAGACAAGATTCAACTGCACTAATAAGCTAACAATTCTAAACTAGGCAGTATTGGTGGCACTTTGGCCCCTTTGATAGATCCTTATACATTATCAGTTCCTGAAGGCATACCTAAGGGTGGGATGGGTGGGCAAGCAGCTCTGTGGCCAGACAAAGGCTGGGGTGGGGAAGGCGAGCAGCCGGCCTCTTCCACTTGAAACCGCCCTCCCCTGGCTGCCCTGTCACCTTGCCATTGGTCTGGGGGAAGGGGGGAAGTCCTGACTTTCCCTCCGCTTGGCGACCCCCCCACCCAGCATCCGGCCACCTCTCCCTCCCTGCCCGGCTCCGCAAATATCGGGCCACGCCTTGTCGGGCCCTTTTTGCTTCCTGCAGCAAATGTGTTTCGGTATCTAAGGTTAAAACTCTTTTTAATTTTCCCTTTTCTTTTTAGGTATCTCATATTTTATTGTCCACATGACCTTTTCTATCGCTACGTGTCTTGCCTGCCTATTAGGCTGTTGGTTTCAGGGATGAAGGAAGTAACTAGAACGTGGAAAATAACGGGCGGAGTCACTCATGCACACAGCCACTACAAAAATGCGTGGATAGTCATGATAGCCGTTGGCTGGGCCAGAGGTAATGTTTGAGAACCCTCCTTTGTTTTGCTTTGTTTTTATTAGTAAGTGTTTTGAACACTTCAGATATTGCTTTTAATGGTGAACCTTTTGATGATGGCCTTTTTGAGGATGGGCGAACTTAAATCCAACGTGTTCTCTTTTTCTCTTGGTTCCTCCTTCAACCTGTAGAGCCTGATACACCTATGCTTACTCAGAAGTAAATCTCACAGATTTTAGAAGAAGGGTAAGCATGCTTAGGATTACAGCACAATGCATATTTACTTGGAAGCATGTCCCACTGAGTTCACTGGGGTTTATTCCAAATGTAAGTGTGCATAGAAAGGTAGCATTTAGTCAAATGGAACTACCTATGCCTTTTGGTGGAAGGATTCCGGTTTACCTCTTTGTTCCAGTTGCCAGTGCTGCACTTGAGGTAGAATGGGCTAAGTGAGCTGGTAGCTAAAAAAAATAACTTTCCTAGCTCATAAAACATTTTAGCACTGCATCGGTTCTGCAAGTTCCATCTTGGGCAAGTGTAGGCCGGAATCCTTTCAGGTCATTGTGAATTGAGGCACTGTGGGCGAGTAGTTCGTGTCAGACTAGGATCTGGCAATCCCACACTGAGATCCTTACTCTGATATAAAGATTTTTGGGTGATTGTAGGCCTACTTCACAGGGTTATTGTGAGGATAAAAATGGAGGAGGGGGAGAGAAGTGTAGGCCACCCTGAGCTGCTTGGAGGAAAGGCAGGACTGAAGCTTGGGGTGCCACAAGTGGCTACCCTCTCCCCGATGTTGTTCATCATCTACATGTGCCCCCTCGCCCAGTTAGCCCGGGGGGGTATGGGCTGGGTTGTCACCAATATGCTGATGACGCCCAGCTCTATCTGCTGATGGATGGACAGGCAGACAGACTCTGCCCCAGAGGTATCGGACAGGGCACTACAGGCCCGTGACTGGATGGCTTCAACAGAGTCGATTGAAAATGAATCCAACAAAGGCGGAGGTCCTGTACCTGAGTCGTGGGGAGTTGAGATCTGGAATCCAGCTCCCAGCCCTCGGCGGGACACTGCCGGTGCTGAGGTTGAGGAGGGTGAGAAGCTTAGGGGGTGCTCCAGGATCCCTCTCTTTCGATGGAGGCTCAGGTTGTTGCCATTGCTTGATTGGCCTTCTGTCATCTGCTGCCGGTCAGGCAACTGGTTCCCTATCTCACTTCCTGGGACTTAGCTACAGTGATCCATGCAATGGTCACTTCCAGACTGGATTACTGTAACTCGCTTTACATGGGGCTGCTCTTGAACTTGACCCGAAAACTGCAGCTAGTGCAGAATCCAGCAGCATGTATGCTGACAGCAACAGCTGGGTGGGCTCGCATTCAGCCAGTGCTGTGCCAACTGTACTGGCTGCCGATAGAGTACTGGATCCAGTTCAAGGTTCTGGCATTAACCTTCAAAGCCCTATGCAGCCAGGGGCCTGCATATCTTTGGGATTGTCTCTCCCCATATGTGCCCCACAGAACATTGCGCTTAACTGAACAACGTCTACTGGTTGTCCCAGGCCCCAAGAATGTCTGGCCAGCCTCAAAGATGGCCAGGGCCTTTACTGCCCTGGCCCCAGCCTGGTGGAGCAATCTCCCACTTGAGATCAGAGCCCTGCGGGATTTGTTACAATTCCGCAGGGCCTGTAAAATGGAGCTGTTTCGCCGGCTTTTGGCTGAGGCGGAGAACATCCAAAACCTATCTCTGGCCTCCCCTATTGAAATCACAGGCTTCTGAATGGCCTAAACGGAGCATAGTTAACAAGGCTTTCACACTGTTGCTTTTATCATTGTTTTAAAATGTTGTTTTTAATTATTTAACTTACATATTATTGTTGTCACGATTTTTGTGTGACCTTGTAACCCACCCTGAGCCCGTTCGCTGGTAGGGTGGGATAGAAATCGAAATAAATAAAAATGTCCTAAATAAAAAACTTTATTATCTCTGCTGAAGAGAGTTTCTTATCTCCAGGCTTGACTGAATTCCCCTTTCCTTATTTCCTGTGCTTTAAAAGCATTGTTTTGAATACACCTCTCGGTATTCTAAAGGAAATGAAAATCTTGTTCTTATAACTGCAGACTTTCAACAAGTCAGGTTTTAAGACTGTAATAACTTTCCTTTCCTCTCCTCATTTTCTTTTCTCCTTTTGAAATCTGATCTCTGCCTAAATAGGACCTTGTAACCCACCCTGAGCCCGTTCGCTGGTAGGGTGGGATAGAAATCGAAATAAATAAAAATGTCCTAAATAAAAAACTTTATTATCTCTGCTGAAGAGAGTTTCTTATCTCCAGGCTTGACTGAATTCCCCTTTCCTTATTTCCTGTGCTTTAAAAGCATTGTTTTGAATACACCTCTCGGTATTCTAAAGGAAATGAAAATCTTGTTCTTATAACTGCAGACTTTCAACAAGTCAGGTTTTAAGACTGTAATAACTTTCCTTTCCTCTCCTCATTTTCTTTTCTCCTTTTGAAATCTGATCTCTGCCTAAATAGGGAACATTACGCTTTATTTTGCCAACTTCTAGGTGGGGCCTGGCCATTTTCTGGAATTACAACTGACCTCCGGGTGACAGATCAGTTGCCTTAGGGGAAAAAATGTGCTTTGGAGGATGAGACTTATGGCATTTTACCGCACCGAAGTCCCTCCCTTCTCTAAATCCCACCTTCACAAGTAAGGTTTCCAGGTCCCCCTTGTCCACTGATGGGAGATGGGAGGATAGGGTGGCCAGATCCATGTTGGGAAACTCGTGGATATTTGGGGATGGAGCCTGGGGAGGACAGGGACCTCAGTGGAGTACAATGCCATAGGTTCCACCCTCCAAAGCATCCATTTTATGCAGCAAAACTGGTCTCTGTAGTCTAGAGATGAGCTGTAATTCTGGAGGATCCCCAGGTCCTGCCTGGAAGCCGGCATCCTTATTCCCTTGGCTCTACCCCAAAATCTCCAGAAATTTCCCAAACCCAAGTTGGCAACTCTGTGCTGTAACCATTTCGGCGAGCCCGCCCACACGTTACTTATGCTAGCCATTTGCGGCATAAAGGGACGAAGCGAAAGCTCTCGTAACAATGACAAAAGTTCTCTGGCTCTCTGTCTTTACGAGACAGTGGTAACTGGGCACGCAGCTATTTACAAAACTGAGATATGAGACCAGTCTGCTAGGATTATAAACAGTTTAACTGGTTTGCATGGCCCCAGTTACTTGCATTAGCCGGATCTTCTCTGCGCGGGCGCCAGCAAGTAAAGGGGGAGGACCTGAACATGGGGAGGGTTGCAGATGTGCGCAAATGGCAGTGTGGAACCACACTGTTCTGCAAAGCCCTGATCAGCAGCTAGGGAAGGCTTTCTTCCATGTGAACATAAGGATGGCATTCTGGAGTCCTCTCTAGCGGTTGCCACATTGTGGAGTGTGCTGTCTGCAGGGGCTCTTCTTTCTCATTCCCTTGCCTTACTTCAGAAGCAGATGAAGACTTTCCCGTTCCACTGAGCTCTGGGGACTGAAAGCTAATGTTTTATAGCCTGATTATGCTGCTGCTGAAGTGTTTTTAGCAGGTGGCACTGAATTAATTTTAGTGTCTTGATTTCTCTTCTTAACCTGTGAGCCACTTTGGGAGGGTTTTTTTGTTGTTGTCAAAAAGTGCTATAAAAAACCCCCTAGTCTGTCTAGCCCTTACGATGGGGCCTTGATCCCTCCCCCCTACCCATAAGTGAACTAGTCCTGTCAATGCAGACTTTCCCTCTCCTCTTCACCTCTAAAACTGGCAAAGGGTTGGAGGCACAGTCCCTCCCAGGGCTGGATTTGGTCTAGCAACCTCCAGTTGCTGACACTTACTATACAGGCCTTGTGGTAGGGTCGCCAAGTCCCCCCCCCCCCGGCCACCAGTGGGGAATGGTAGGTAGGGTTGCCAGATCCAGGTTGGGGAACTTCTGGAGATTTGGGGGTAGAGCCTGAGGGGACAGGGATGTCAGTGGGGTGCAGTGCCATCAAGTGCACCTTCCAAAGCATACATTTTCTACAGGGGAACCGATCTCTGTATCCTGGCGATGCGCTGTAATTCCGGGGGTTCCTTAGGTCCCACTTGGGGGCCGGCATCTCTACCTTGTGCACACTGCTGACACAGCGTGCCTAATAAGACAATTTTGTGTTTGCGACTTTGGGGTTGCCTCTCATTCCAGGAAGGTTTAAGGGTGACTCTTTTGAAGCTTTCTGGTTTCTTGCTAAATGAATTCTATGAATTCTAAACTTCTGAGTGCTAAGGGATGTTGGCTGCCTCTATTCTTTTCCACTGTTCATCTTTGACAGAGCTGAAAATGAATCTGCCTGAATCCCCCCCCCCCCCTAAAATATTAGGGCTTGCTCTCTGGTAATAGGATGCTTTCTAAGGAGTTTCAAATTGAGGATCCAATTTCAGCAGCTGCAAAGTAGGTCATTGTGTTCACGTATATAGCTTGAGGGGTGTATCCTGTTCCCACTGAAAGTAGTGTGACAACTTTGCAGTTGGCCTAACTATAAGCAGGATCGAGTTATGGAAGACCTCTTTGAACCAGTTTACTCATGTTATATATATATATATTTCCCCATTGAATTGTCAGGAGCTGGCGGTGGCCTAATATCTAACTTTGAACAGTTGGTGAGAGGTGTGTGGAAGCCGGAGACTAATGAACTGCTGAAGATGTCCTAGTAAGTGGTAAAAAGCACATTACAACTGGCACAGTTCTGGGAATGGCTTTTTCCTTTGCATTCAAAGCCCTACGTGAGCAGTTCTTCAGATACAGGACTCTTCAAAAGGCATGCTACCAAACAGCAGCTTTCTAACTTTCTCCCTTGATGGTTTCCACACTGACTTGTTGGCCAGGAAACTCCCCAAGAATCCACTTTGGATCCCTCATGTACCACAGGGGATTCTGGGACACTTTCTAGGGTATAGTCAAATAAAGCACTACCTTCCCCCCACCCCCAAGCTGGTGGTTTCCACATGGGAATCTTACCCCCTGTGGGTATCAGGATGCCCCCTTTTGGGGGAAGTCTCCATATGACTTTGTGCTCATTCCAAACACAGATTTTGTGAGGCCCCTTTAAGATGGAGCCAACGGCGGGGCATGCTTGGCAGGGGGCTGCCATTGTCACTGCCTTGGTGCTTTCAAGGGGGTGGGGGTGGAAGGGATGAGACTGTGTAGAAGGAGTCACCATCCACCTCTGCCCTGCTTGCCACTGCTTCCATAGGGGGGGGGGACCCTCCCCTGTCTGTGCTAGCTTCATTAAGGGTAAGCATGCAGTTTTCTAAAGAAATTTCTACTGATTTTTTCATTATGCAAAGACCTTTCAGGGAACCCCGTGATTCCCTGGAACACAGGTGGAATTAAAAAAATATTTTTTGCTTTGCTAAGCAGTCAGTGCTTTGCATGGAAAGGAAATTAATTTTCTCTCCTGTAAACATGATCTGTGTGGTCTTCAAAAAGTTGAGGTTGAATAGTTTGTTCTGTGCTGATGGGCACAATCAGGATACATAATCAGCCGATGGAGAGGCTGTGTAAGCCTGCGTGTTTGACTAGCTTAAGGTAATTATAACTTGTTTAGCTTTGGAATGACTGTGCCAAGCTACATATTTGTCAGTCTGTTGACCTCCTCTGCAATATTCTTTTTTTGAATGTGAAAACTTGAATTTGAAAATCTTTGCTTAAAACATGTGTGTGGTGCTTCTTGAGAGACCTGCTCAAACTAAAACTAGATAAAATCATAAAATCAAACCAGTAAAAACCTAGAACATAAACCATCTATGCTAAAGATCCCCACAACAATCCTCGGGCTAGAAGTAGATTGCCAGTGGAGCCTCAAGGGGGCAGGGACTTAACAGATGAGGTGCCACTGCTGACAAAGCCCTGTCTCTTGTTGCTACCAGCCTCACTTCTGCAGGTAGTAAGACAGAGAGCAGATCTTGTGAAGAGGATTTCAGATTGGATAGTAAGGTAGGAGGCAGTCCTTCATGTGCCCTGGCCCCGAATTATTTAGGGATGTTAAGGTAAGAACCAGCACTTTGAATCGTTCCCAGAAATGGACTGTCAGCCGCTATAGGTCTTTCAGTACAGGAATGAAACAGTCCCTGTATCCGGTCCCTGATAATAGACTGGCTGAAGTTTCTGGGCAGCCTTCAGAGATAGCCCGGTATCATGCTTTTTGAGGAATAGCTGGTTGAGCCAGTTAGAGCTGTAAAAGGCACTGCGTGCCACAGAGGAGGCCTGGGGGCCAACTGTAGGCCAGGATTGAGCAGTATCCCCAGGTCACAAACCTACTCCCTCAGAGGGGTGCAGCCCCCTCCAGGACAAGCTGACTCCTCAGTCCTCAAGCACTAATCTGCAATACTTCAGTCTTGTCTTGTCCAAGCTTCTCTTTATTGGCCCTCACCGATCCCATTCCTTTGTTCAGGGCTTCCACAGATCCTGCCACCCTGTGCGCTTGCTTAAAAATCTTGATGTTTATTTTTGTTTTTTATTTGTGTTCTGTACTTCCTCCAAGTATGGAAGCCAAGAACTGAGAAAGCCAGTTTGGTGTAGTGGTTAGGAGCGTGGACTCTAATCTGGTAGAACCAGGTATGATTCCCCACTCTTCCACATGCAGCTGCTGGAGTGACCTTGGGTCAGTTACAAGTTCTTTCAGAGCTGTTTTCTCACAAGCAGTTCTCGAAAGAGCTCTCTCAGCCCCACCTACCTCACAGGGTGTCTGTTGTGGGGAGGGGAAGGGAAAGGAGATTGTAAGCCACTCTGAGACTCCTTCGGGTAGTGAAGGGCGGGGTATAAATCCAATCTCCTCCTTCAAAGAGTGCATGAGGATAAAACAGGGTGGTCCAAGTAGTCCTGTGAAGTAGGCTGGGCTGAGAGCAAGCTAAATTCTTGGTATCGTTCCAGTGAGCATGCTAGAGATGCCATACAATAAATAATAAATAAATAGCATACTAGAGAGGGTTATGTCTGAACTGGTCAGTCTCCTTTCTAGTGTGCTCAAGGAACCTTGCTTGGCTTGCTCATATAATGCTAAACCTTGGATTGGCATTATGTGGGCAAGCATCAGCCTAAAGTGTTCCTTCCTTCCCTCCCATGCCCTGATTATTTCCTGATTTATGGCAAACCATAGTTTGCTGTTTTATTTGAACTGGGAGAACTAGGATGTGCTGAGAACCGGAAAGGTTGTGATGGAATTGGTGCATGAGAGTGTGGAAGTGTGTGAGCCAAGGTTGATTAATGGTTTTGTATTTCACATGAACACATTATCACGCCTACTCTGTGGTGGCGATGGGAACAGAGCAAGCTTGCTTTTCTGCCACCATTGCATCCACACAATGCTGTCCAGCAGAGCTTTTCTGGGTTGTGGCAGGGCTTTTATCACAGGCTCCTGAGAATGTAGACCTGGAAAACACACAGGCTCACTGTGATGCATTTTGCAGATAAAATTGCTGGCATCCACCGTAACTTCGATTCCCCAGTTGGTGCAAATCAGTCTTGGGATGCCGTTAGAATGCAGTCCTGTCCTAATTGTGACTTTCATCTGTTAAGGCCTAATGAGTAGGACTAGCTACTTACGGCCTACCACATCTAGACTCAACCCTTGTCCTTCATGGCTCTTGGTATCAAGCTGGGCTGGATTGGACACTTGGGTCCAGGAGGTAATAAATGCCTCTCTGCAGGAGGGCGTGGTTCCAAATGCTTTCAAAGAGGCAGTCATGAGACCCCCCTGCTGAAGACGTCATCCCTGGACCTCACTGACTTAAGATGCTACTGCCTGGTGGCCAACAGTCCAGTCTTGGGCAAGGTTGCTTGAGCAAGTGGTGGCCATCCAGCTTCAGGCAGCCTTGGAAGAGATGGATTATCTAGACTCCTTTCAATCTGGGTTCAGGCCTGGGTTTGGGGTGGAAATGACCCTGGTCACCATGACAGATGATCTCTGTTGGGAGACTTGGTGGGGCAGTGCATCCCTGTTGATTTTCCTTGACCTCCCTGTAGCATTCAATACCATTGACCATGGTATCCTTCTTGAAAATCTAGTTGAGTGTGTGTGTGTGTGTGGGGGGGGTGTTTACTATTCTTCAGTGATTCCATTCTTTGTTGACTGGCCGATTCAAGAAGGTGGTGCTGGGGAACTGCTGCTCAGCCCCATGATGAGCTGGGAGGGATCATCAAGGGACTTTGAGCAGATGCCACCAGTATGCCAATGACACTCTGCTCTATTTCCTTAAATGGTATTTGGAGATGGTAATGGGATGAACGAGGGCCAATAAACTAAAACCCAGTCCAGGCAGGACCGGGGTATTGTTGGTCAGTGGTGAAGCTGCTCTCACAGAGGAGGGAGAGCTTGTACCTGAATAAAACTTGGTCTTAAAGGTGCCACTGTCCTGTCCTGTCCTGAAGGGGGTTGCACTCCTCAGAAGAGCAGGATCATAACTTGGGTGTGCAGCTGGACCCCGAAAGACTGCAAATACAATAAGTGGCAGCAAGAAGATACTTCAAGCAGGTTTTAATGAAATAAAAGTAGGGTTAGACAGCTAAAAGTTCTCTGGGGTGTCACTTTTTTTGCTGTCAAGTCACTAGTGACTTATGGTGATCCCGTAGAGTTTTCAAGGCAAGAGGCTTTCAGAGGTGGTTTGCCATTGCTTGCTTGGACTTCTTTACTGACCAGGGCTGACCCTGCTTATCTTCTGAGATCTGAAAAGATTGGGCTAGCCTGGACAGGGTGGGTATCAGCTGGCACTGTGAGTTTTGCCCCAAAGCACATAAAATCCAATGCACGTGAACTAGATAGGATGTGAAATTGAGGCAGTGGAATCCTAAAATCAGTAGAATCCCCAGGAGTCATTTCCTGCGGGAGCGCACAGGAGCGGCGCTCCGGCGGTAATGAGCCCAGGGGGCGGGCACATGCAACAAGCCCCGCTCCCTGCTCCCAGCTGCCCTCAGTTGGGCCACGAGGAGCAAGAAGCAGCCAGGTAAGTTGCAGAGCCCCCACCGGCCCGCTTTCAGGTACAAGCTCTCCCTCCTCTGTGAGGGCAGATCTGCGTGTTCCCCCCCCCATAGTTAGCAATCCAAAACAGTCCAGTGGCACCTTTAAGACCAAGTTTTATTCAGGTACAAGCTCTCCCTCCTCTGTGAGGGCAGATCTGCACGTCCCCCCCCCCCATAGCTAGCAATCCAAAACAGTCCAGTGGAGCCTGAGCGGTGGGTGTTGCCTTCTGACGCACTTCCGGTGATGTCAGGGGGTGTGGCATATGCAAATAAGTTATGCTAATAAGATATGCTAATGAGCTCCTGCACCTCTTTTTCTACGAAATGACCCCTGAGAATCCCTGAGTGGTTTGTCTGGGAAGTGGTGTTACCAGTAGGTTGAAAATCAGTCTAGGTGAAGATGGAAATGTTGATGGTAGGTACACAGTCGATTCTGGACAGAGGCATAAATCTCCTGAAGGATCAGTTTTCAACTTGGGGGAGTTTGTGGGAACAACCCTTGCTTGATCCTTAGATTGCAGAGGTCATGAGGAGTTCTTCTTCCCTCCCATGCTTAGTACTAGCTGCAGCTTTTCGTAGGAACCAGGGACCTTGTTGTCATGACTGATGCCCTAGTGACATCCCTTTAGGATTACTGTAATAAGCCCTGCATGGGCCTGTCCGTGAACATTGTTCAGAAACTACAGTATGTCCAGAATGCGAACACATTTTCATTGGCCAGTTGTCGAGAGCTGCATACATCGTCTCCTAAAATCAGCTTTGAATCTTATAGTAGCTCACATGCAAACCGAACTGCGTTAAGTAAAAAGTTCTGTCATGACAGTTGCATGGCACAGTCCAGTCTAGGGTTGCCGGCTGTACCTAACACCCTGGTCGGAGATTGGAGGGGCAAGATCTTTGATGCTGCAGCGGTGCATGCCATCACTTCCAGCACAGAAGCAGGAGACATCATCATGCTGGGGCAATGCTCTAGGATTCCCTAAAAACTCTATAGTTAAATCATAGAGTTTTGGGTGAGCCCTAGTGCAGCTCCCTCATGCAATGGTATCACTTCCAGTTCTGTGCTGGAAGTTAATTGTGACCCCAGACAGCCCCTCCATTCACACCCCTCTTCGTCCAGTTGATCAACAGTGGGAAATGGGGGGAGGTGTCCAGGCCAGGAAATCTTCCCATGTAGTGGGAGACTTCGTTTCCACTAGTCCTATATCTGAATTTTTTCTCAAGTGCTGTTTCTCTCTGGGCTCTTTTTGTAGCAGAGACTCCTTTGCATATTAGGCGACACACCCCTAATGTAGCCAATCCTCCTAGAGCTTACAGGGCTCTTCTTACAGGGGCTACTGTAAGCTCTTGGAGGATTGGCTACATTAAGGGGTGTGTCGCCTAATATGCAAAGGAGTTCCTGCTACAAAAAGAGCCCTGCGACTGACAGTCCTGGGTGTGTGTGTGTGTGTGTGTGTGTGTGTGTGTGTGTGTGTGTGAAGCAGAGTGGTGCCCTTGGGGCCACAGCTGAGGTGGGACTAAGAACTGCCTTCACTCCCATCTCGATACTGAATGGCCTTGTGCTACCCTGACTGGAGTCTTCCCAAGGGTCCTTGCAGTATACCGGCCCTGCTGCATTGCTTACATACATCACTCATACATGCACCCCCCACCCACCCCCGTCGTAGTGATGGACACTTTACTAGTTTCCAATAAATGTCAATCTCCAAACAGTAACTAAAATTAATTGCAAATAAAAGTTCATGGGTTTGGGGGGGGTTTTTTTGCAAGAGACTGCTACGAAGTAAGCGACATTAGTATGCTGTGTGAGAGAGCCATGCCTCTGGTGCACACAGGGAGTGCTGCTTGAGTTACAGCTTTCAGCTCAGGCTTGCCGGAGCTAAATTGGGAATGTTAAATCACTCCCAATTTTAACTTCTGCTGTGGAAACTAAGAAGCGAAGCTGGCAGTCAGGCTGCAGACTGGCACTGTAAAGGGGAAGCGGGCTCATGGTGGGCATTTTTCAAGTCCCCTTGCCCTTCCTGCATGACTTCCTGATGGGTTTTTTTGCGGAAACGATTATTTCGAAAACAAGGTTGTGACTTCTAGTGTGATAAAAACAGCAGGGGCGCAAAAGCACTTAGGCACCCTGCCTCTGTGCCACTGTCCTAGGTAATAAAGAGTGACAGGAGAGAAACACAGAAATGCAAGCCAGGCTGTTGCCAAAAGTGTGCTTTGTGTACATCTCTCTTTCTCTCTCTCTGTCTCTCTTTCTCTCTCTCTCTGCCTCCCCAGTTCCTGCCTAGCTTTTTACTGAGGTATGAGCTGTCCTTCTGGAATGTGACCTAAATCCTTCAGCGATGATGGGGAAAAAAAAGTACACAATTTCTGCCTGTTTAAGCACCACAGATACTGCATCCCCCCTAAAATATATGCTGGCCAAGGGGAAAACAGAACTTTAAATGTAGAAAAAGGCAGCAAACGAAGTGAAGAGGGGAATGCTGAAAACGCAAGTGATGGAAGGAGGCATGTTTTTGTGCATAGCTCATCTGATGGCAATATTGTCGAGCCAAAAACTGAGTAGGCTTTTAAAAAAAAGAGATGTGAGATATGTGAATAACGTGATCAAGCATGACACTG